>NC_058134.1:228597573-228617116 GCF_016433145.1 Gracilinanus agilis | reverse complement strand
AAAGAAAGAAAGAAAGAAAGAAAGAAAGAAAGAAAGAAAGAAAGAAAGAAAGAAAGAAAGAAAGAAAGAAAGAAAGAGGGAGAGGGTGTAGGAGAGGGAGGGAGAGAGGAAAGGAGGAAGGAAGAAAGAAAGGAAGGAAAGGAAGGAAGAGAAGGAAGGAAGGAAGGAAGAGAAGGAAGGAAGAGAAGGAAGGAAAGAAAAAAAGAAGAGAGAGAAAGAGAGAAAGAAGTCTAAATTGTGATTTCTTATAGTCCAGCCCATTTCTTGCTCATCCTCATGTCTTCCTTGCAAATAATAAACCTTCAAAAGATTTTTGATAAATTTAACTAAATTGGATCCCAGTGTTTCAAATGTAGCCTATGAGGGAAAGCATTCAAAAGTCTGTATTAGAGTTAGGAAAAGAAGCCACATTTCCTTATTATTTGGCCCACAGACATGTTTAATTCCTAGTAAGATTTCATTTATCCTGAGTAGACATAATTTTCCTATTGACTTTATATTCTCATATTTTTAAAGGCTCATATGGTTTCCAGCTATCTTTCCTTACATTAATGATAGCTCACATTGATAAATATTAAGGTTCTTTAAATTAAAAAAAAAACAAAACATACCTTCCAACTTAGAGGATACTATTTAACCAATACTACATATTGGTTCCAAGGCAGAAGAGCACTAAGGGCTAGGCAAAGGGGATTAAGTGACTTGCCCAGGGTCACATAGCTAGAAAGTATCTGCAGTCAAATTTGAACCTGGAACCTACCATATTTGGGCTAATCTCTTAATCCACGGAGTCACCTAGTTGCCCTAAACATAACATTTTTAAAGGACTTTGAATTCACCATGTTATTTGTGCTATTATTGCCCCCCGTTTTGCAAATTAGGAAACTGAGATTCAAGACAGGTTAAATAATAATGACTCCAAATCCAGTGCCCTATACATAACACTTCCTCTAAATTTCCTCATTGTAAAAGGCTTCCCAAAATGACTATGGATTAGGAAATTTATATAAGCCCAACGTTATTTTTCTCCCTGTGAAATACTATCATGAGAGTGAGACCAAGCTATGTGGTGATGTAACTCTTGTGAAGCATGAGTTCATGGTAGTCCTTTTAATTCCATTTCTATATGTATACACAGTTTAGATTTGGCGATGTGGCGGATTTGTTCTGAATGACAAAAATAGAAGAGAGTTACGGAACGGCCAAGTCATCCCTCTATTACTGCTAGACTGATCCTGTGAATATATTCCAGAAATACTTTGGCAAGTGTCTACACAATTCCCTGTAAACACAATCTACTGTTACTGAACCACTTGGTTGGGAGCTATAAAACTAGACCCTTTTATGAAGATAAACCCCATTGGCTCAGACATCTAAGAGAAAGGTCATGACTTCCCCTTCCTCAGAGGTTTTTAAGAAAAAGAATGGGAACATCGATCTCCATCTGTTCTGAAGAGTTGGTGGGCAGGACCATGAATTTTCTAACTTTCCAGTCCCAGAGTTCTTTGCAAATTGAAAAAAAAGAAAAACGTGGGAAATGGAAATCCCCTTTTTGGAGCATTAACATTTTGTCGTCAGAGAGATAAAGCGAGCATTGCAGAGTGGTTAGGAAATGTCGGAATTTAGAAAAGCCACGACTCCCCTCCTATCTCTGCCCCCACCTGCCAGCTCCATCCTGCCTTTGGGTCACTCATGTACTTTTTGGTTATCCCACCAAAGGTTTAGTCCCTCACCATGTAGCCTCTTTCATAAGAACATCCAAAGCTCCTCCTCTAGCATTCCCTATTGTGCAAAGAACCTTGGCATTTATTGGGTAAATAATTCTTTAAAGTTATAAATATTTCCCGGTGGCACAGTGGAGTGCTGAGCTCCGGAAGACCCGAGTTCAATTTGGCCTCAGACACTTGCTAGCTGTGTGACCTTGGGCAAGTTATTTAACTTCTGCTTGCCTCAGATTCTTCAACTGTAAAACAGGAATAATACTAGTACCAACCTCCTAGGGTTGTTGTGGATGATCAAATAAGATAATATTTCTAAAAAGTGCTTAGGACAGTGCCTGGCACATAGTAAGTGCTAACTAAATGCTTATTATTATTATTATTATTATTATTATTGCTGTTATTGAAATAATTATTTCAAGAGCATCATGGAATAGAACACAGGCAATATTCAGAGGTTCAGGGTGCAAGTCACATAATCTTCCTGAGCTTTAATACTACCTCATCTTTAAAAGAGGATATTGGATTAGATGATCCCTCTTAGATCAAAAAGTAGGCTCCTTTTTTCCAAGATCCTATATTCAGAATGAACAATTAATCATTTCCCATGAGAGACTAGAAAACCTAGGATCATAAGAGAGCCTGGAGATCCTTAGGCTATTCCTTCATTTTAGAGGTGAGGAAACTGAACCTCAGGAAGACAAAAATCACAGAACTTCAAAACTGGAAGGGACTTCATAGGCTGCCATCTTCTCCAAGCCATATCTAAAAAAGAATTCCCTCTATGAGAGACCCAAAAAGAACACACCCAGTTTTTTCTTAGAGACCTCAAATGACAGGAATTCCACTGCTATGAGGGGCAACTGACTCCACTTTGGGATGTTTCTAATTGTTAGGAAGTTTCTCCTAAAGACATAAAGTGACTTACCCAAGGATATCCAGGTAGAAAGTATCAGAACTGAGGTTTCAACTCAGGGTTCTTAGTGTTTCTTTTTGCTATTCCAAGTGAAATACATTTTTTAAAACCCTTAACTTCTGTGTATTGGCTCCTTGGTGGAAGAGTGGTAAGGGTGGGCAATGGGGGTCAAGTGACTTGCCCAGGGTCACACAGCTGGGAAGTGTCTGAGGCCGGATTTGAACTTAGGATCTCCCATCTCTAGGCCTGACTGACTCTCAATCCACTGAGTTACCCAGCTGCCCCTGAAATACATTTTTTGAGGGAGCAAAAGTGTTGGAAAATGGAATACCATTGAAATAGTGGGGTAGAGTGAAGGGAAGATGATAGTTTTGTATTTGGTAAAAAAAAAAATAATAATTGAAACACAGGCATATACATTTGTTCCTTTTTCTAATCACTTTTACCTATTGGTATTCCCAAAAGAGAATAGAAGTCACCTCCCAATTTTTCTTCTCTTCCAGAAATGCTTGTGACTCATAATATATATATATATATAGCATTATCCTGAAGAAATTTCATTTAAACTCTTCATAGAATTAGAAGTTTAGATCTAAATGGAAATTTAGAAATTATCTAACTTAATCCTCATTTTTTCCCTCCCAGCTTTATTTAGCTTGATTTTGTTATTTAAAAAAATATATTTTCACTTTTTTGTCAGACTTGTTTCTGGAAATGTCCCTTGTCCCTCTATTCTAGTATTCTTTCTGGCTACACTGCATTGGGAAGCAGAAGTCCGCTTAAGTATGTCTTCTGCAACAGAAATCAGGTGGGGAAGTGGGGGTGGGGATTGGAGGGGTTTGACTCCTGCTTGGTGTGCTCATTTATGATGATAGTGATGGTATTAAAATTCAGCAGCTGAAGAAGGAGAAACTTTGGGTATCACCTCTCCTAGATGTCTTGTCACGAGGGACCTCCTTGTCTCCAATCTCTCTCTTCTTTAATCTATCCTTTCCATAACTTCTGAAATAATACTTCAGAGGGACAAGTCTAAAGTTATCACTTTCCAGTTCAAAAATCTGTCAGAGCTCCCTACTGCATTTAGAACTGTAGTTCTTAATCTGGGGTCTTTGAACTTAAAAAATGTATACTTGTATAATTTTAAAAAATATAATCTCTTTCCTTTGTAATCCAATGTGTTTTATCTTATGCTTTTTTAAAAAAAATCATGATCCTGAGAAAGGATGCACAGACTCCACCAGATTGCAAAGTTTTAGAACCCCTGATAGAGAATAAAATACAAATCACTCCAAGTCCTCCCCAATCTGGCTCCAACCTGCCTTCCCTTGACAAATTTCCAGCGTATGGACTACAAGCTGCTTCCCAGAGTCTCTTCTCCTTCTATACATCCACCCAATATATTCTTCATCTTTACCTTTCAGAATCCTTATCTTCCTTTAAGCCATGCTCTCCAGGGACCCTTCCCCAAGCTTCCCCTATCTGGATTTCCCCACCCCATGGGCTCTTTGTGCCATTTCCCTCTTCAAATTGTTTCCCCTCATTTTTGTCTTTCTGTATGGTTGCATGAAGCCAGCTCTTTGAGGCCAGGAGCGGTTCGGTTTTTGTCTGTGTTCCAGTACCCAGTCTAGGGCCTTGCGCATAGCAGGTGTGGCGAAAAAATTGAATTGAGTAGTAAAAATCAACTCCAGGCCACCATACTGAGATTTTAGATGGAAGTAAAAACTGCCGCATTCCTGTGTTCTCTAATGGAATGTCCTCGGAGAAGGTTGGAGAACAAAATCAGCGTTCTCCATCATTATCTTTCAGAGGCAGAGGCTCCAGTGCATCCCCCAGCATTAGCTTCAAAACTAAAACCAAATACTGACTTTCTTACAGCATTTTTGAAATGGTGCACAAACGCTTTGTTTCCCAAGATCACAAAGCACACCGATTTGCTCTGAGGAGGAACTTCTGGAGGGTGTGTAGGTGGTTTTCAACTAGAAGTGACCAGGGGAATCACGATGAATTTGCTAATGCACTGAGAATCTTTACTCTCCCAGGAGTTCAAAGCCCTGGAAGGAAGGCTCTTGACCATGACCAGAATTCAGGAGACTGGCCAGCACAGGCAAACTTTTTAACACCTACTTTCACTGAAAATCACAGAACCACCCATGGACTTTGAGCTGAAAGCTTCTCCAACACCATCTAATCTAACCTGCTCCATTTTACAGATGAGTAAACCCAGGCCCACAGATAAGAAAGAATTTACCCAGATTTCCACAAACTGAGGAGGCAGCAGAACAGGACTGGAACTCGGCTCCTTTGATTCCAAATCTAGCACTTGTTCTCTACAACAGTCATTTCCCTAAGACGTAAAGGACAGGAGAGAAAGCACGTATGGTTTTGACTTTGTGATGCAACAAACTAGTTTTGATTGGGTGTTAGAGCCCTGTATTTCTTGTTCCTCGATTAGCACCAGCTATATAAATAAATAGGTTTCTAATATAATTGTAGCTACAAAAATTTTATTTCATTTCCCTTGCTAGCCAGTCTTCTTTCTTTCTATTTTTTCTCCACATTATCAGATTGAAACAGTATAAGAAGTCCCTGGAAGAATTCCTTCTCAGACTCAGTTTCCCATCAAAACCAAAAAAAGGAAGAGAAAGGAGAGAAAGCAAAATACACTACATTTTTTAAGACTGGTTCCCATTTGGTTGCACTAATTTCTTTTAAGTCCTGGGCATTTTTTGTGACTGGGTTGATGTTTTAAATGTTTATTATTTATTATTCTGCTCAGTTCAACAAACATTAAGCTCCTACTATGTACGCAGAATAGTGTGTAGTGCTTTGAGTATTAAGAGAGTAGGAGATTGTACTAACTTCGAGGGGGTTTGGGAAAGCTTCAGGAAGAGAGGCCCTAGAGTCAAGCCTTGGAAGGAAGAGGAGGAGGGTCTTTCCAGGTCTCCTAAGATTCCTAGAAATATTCCCTTTGAGGCAGGGGTCGGCAACGTATGGCTCCGGAGCCATATCTGGTGCACTGTGAGCACTCTATGGCTCTCACGAAATTTACATTTAAAAAAATGTGGCGTTTATGGCTCTCACAGCCAAAAAGGTTGCTGGAAAGGTTGAGATCCCTGCATTTGAGATGTCCAATGTCCTTCTTTCATTTGTAAAATGAGGGTGTGGGGCCAGATAATCTCTTAGGTAAATTTTACTTATTTAAATGTCCTTTTCAGTATCCAGCAAATCCACCGGTATCCAATATGTATCAGCATCTTGGAGAATTTCTGAGAAGATATTGGAATGAAAATGCTTTCGATCTGTTTGTAAAAACCCTGAGATGTAGCTGCTTCCTCTGCACTTCCCCGACAAGTGTGGGAACCACCCATTTGTACAACCCAAGCAATCTGTCTCTCACAGCTGTATTTAGCCCAAAGCAAATTGACCATTGAGCCTTAAACAAATTCTCTTATTTGAACAAGAAAATTCGAGGGCGATGGCAGAGAAATCGGAGGCCGAAACCCTTTTACATGGGGAGCTACAGTACGACCTCTTGTACCTGAGTGAATTTGTATATTAAGTCAGGATGTTAGAATATCACGGAATTGCAGAGCTGGACCCAATCCTGAACAGTCCACCCCTCTCCACCCTCCGCCGTCCCTCCACACCCAGAGCAGGTGGGGCAGCTCATTCAAAGGAAGCCTGAAATCCTACTAAACTCCAGGGGGATACCCAAAGATTCTTAATTAGAGCATCATATCCCCTTCTTATGATAGAGTCTAACCACCATCTCCTCTGCCCTTCCCCTGCCGTGAACTTTTTTCTGCCCTATTGGGATACACGTTCCTTGGGAGCAGGGATTGTTTCTCTCTTTGTATTCCTATCCCTACCACCCGCTACGGAGCCTGATACTCAGATGCCGCTTAATAAATGCGTAGCACTTGACTGATTGCTGGTACTTACGTCTAGGGTATGGAGTGCCATGGAGGGATGCTATTTGGGGAAATGAAGTCACTTTCACAAGAAAGGCAGCCACTCGACTGAGACAGCTAGTCCCAGACTTTCTCCTATACCTCACCTAGTTGCTTCATAAATACTCGCTGAATCATTCGGTGCCGACTCACCGCCGCTGTTGAGGAAATTAAAAGGCTCAAAGATAAATTCCTACTGAGAATTAATCTGGAAAATTAGCACCGCTGAGAACAGAGTAATCCAATTTGATGAATTCAAAATGTGTTGAGTAAGGGGCAGCTAAGTGGCTCAGCGGATAGGAGAGAGAGCCAAGCCTGAAGATGGAAAGTCTTGGATTCAAATGTGGCCTCAGACACTTCCTAACTGTGTGACCCTGGGCAAGTCACTTAACCCCCACTGTCTAGTCCTTACTGCTCTTCTGCCTTGGGATCAGTACTTTGTATTGATTCTAAGACAGAAGGTAAGAGTTATTTGTTTGTTTTTAACGTGTTGAATGCTTGGAGTCAAACGCTATCTATTTCTTTGCTACTACAAAAATTTATTTTATTTTTATTTAAAAATTTTTTATTTTGAATATTTTCCCCTAGTTACATGTTTCATGTTCTTTCCCTCTCCCCCAAGTCCCCCTAACCCTCCCTTAGCCAACGCACAATTCCACTGGGTTTTACATGTATCATTGATCAAGACCTAATTCCATATTATTGATAGTTGGACTAGAGTTATCGTTTAGAATCTACATCCCCAATAATACATACTTTTTTTTTTAACCCTTAACTTCTGGTTATTGACTCCTTGGTGGAAGAGGGGTAAGGGTGGGCAATAGGGATCAAGTGACTTGCCCAGGGTCACACAGCTGGGAAGTGTCTGAGGCCGTATTTGAACCCAGGACCTCCCGTCTCTAGGCCTGGTTCTCAATCCACTGAGCTACTCAGCTGCCCCTAATACATACTTTTTAAAGAGAGAAAAGTTCCACTTTTATTCAGGAAACTGCAGGTCGAGAGTAAAGCACCTCCATCCATCTTCCTCTAGCTTACAGGCACCATTCAGGTGGGACTTGCTCAGCTACTGAGCCTATTCTCAGAGTCTGCTTCTAATTGAGGAGATTGGACTCCCCTTCATCATACTCACTTGCCTATTAAACACTCAGGCTATTACTTATGGGAGAAAGCTACTTCTTGGCTTAAGCTTTGAGCCTCCCCAAAAAGGAGGAGCAGGAAGAGAGAGCTAGTGCAATTCTCTGGGAAAATACTTTTCAAGCCTTGTTGGGCTATATGCAGTTTGCAGGACTGCGCACTAGCCAATCTTTACCTTCCACCTCTCCCTTGCATGGCTGGGGCTCCCTTCAGGTGAAAGTCTGATAGCCAACTGGCCAGGTTGGGCCAGCCCTTTTTTTTCTTCCAGGGGCCATTCTTCTCCTGCTCCGGTCATCAGCCCGCTGTTATCCACAGACACCACAAACATCGCCATGCCCTAAGGTCTCTCCTGCTGCCTCACCTGCAAGCTTCAAACCTTCTGACACTCACAAAGTCACTGTCTTATGGAACGGGAACAAAAGAGAGTCACCCAGCCCCAGCCAGAAGCTTGGCGAGGCAGGACCTGTGGCCATAGGTACACGGGGCCAGGCGGGCAGAGGGCAGACACCCTTCCCCAGACTCTCTAGGCGCAGCTGGAAATAATCCTCAGGCTTTCCAGCTGGAAAGAAAAAGAGAAAAGGAGACGTGTGGGGCGTCCCTTTTGTGTATGCACCGAGGTTGGTCTCGGCAGCCCAGTAGGAAACTTTAATTTCTTCCACTGCAATAACCCCTGAATTATCAGCTTTTCTGACTTGGCAGAGAGTTAGGGGACTCTTCCTCATCTTCTAGTGCAAGCCCCTCAGAGATGACTTACACATGACTGGAAATGCATCCTCCGCCTACTCCCTTCCCCTAAACACAAGCTTCTGTGTGACCATTTACTGCCAGGAATGGTGACTGGGTTTCTCCAGGGAGGACAGAAAGGGACCCTTTACACTTCCATTAAATGTAGGCTGGTTTTCTGAAAAAGGAACAAACAAACAACAACAACAACAACAAATAGCCCTAAGAAATGAACTGGGAGAGAGTTCTTGGATTCAAGTCCTGGCTTTGTTCCTTAAGATCTTTGCAGCCTTGGACCAATCCCTTTCCCTCTCCAACCTCCTTTCTTTTGTAAAATGAGGGTGAGGGCCTAGATAATCTCTTCGGTAAATTTTGCTAATTTACTTATTTAAATTTCTTTTTTAGTATCCCAAACTGAACAAATCCACCGGGCATTCTCACACATAAAGAACAGAAAGAAGATTGCACGGGACATCTCGAATGTCTCCCACATATAGCCTGACCTTTTTTTCTTTGATGTATCCAATAAATCGAACACCTTGGTTTCAACATTGGCCCTGCTTATTTCCCTCTGAGCCGTCTTATGTTGTCTTTTGTACTTCATGTTGTTTTTAGTGATTCATTGATGCTATATCTTTTTTTTCCTTCTGACTCACCATCCCCTACTCCTGTCACTTCTCCATTTCACCCCTCCCTTATAATTAATAAGCAAAGTCAGTCAAAACAAATCTTTACATTGGCTGCCTCTGAAACAGTATGTCTCATCCTATACCTTTGGTTCATCATCCCTCTGTCAATTAGTGGGAAATATTTCACCAATGGATCTCTGAATTTGTGGTCGATGACTGCATTGATCCAAGTTAAATCTTTCAAAGTTATTTTTTCTTAATGTAATCAGGTGGCTCAGTAGATAGAATGCCAGGTGTGGAGTGGACAGGACCTGGGTTCCAATTTGGCCTCAGACACTTCCTAGGTGTGTGACCCTGGGCAAGTCACTTAATCCCCATTTCCTAGCCCTTATCACTCTTCTGTATAGGAACCGATACACAGTATTGACTCCAAGAAAGAAGGTAAGGGTTTAAACAAACAAACAATGTAATCAGTAAATAAATGTCTGTTTACTTTATTCAACATCAATTCATATTATGCCTTTCCAATTTTCTTTGAATGCATCTCTTTCATCATTGCTTATGGATCAAAAGTAATCGATTAGATTTATAAGGCATCATTTGCTCAGCCACTTCCCAGTTAATGAGCACTCAGTTTCTAGTTCTTTATTACAGCAAAATGTGAAGCTGTGAATATTTTTTTTCTATTATAAATGAGTCACTTCCTTCTTTATTTTCTCTCATTAGAGAAGTCTAGAAACACTGCTAAATAAAAGGATATGCACAAATGTAGTGAATTTGGGGGTATAGTTCCAATTTGCTTTCCAGAATAACTATACCAATTCCCAACTCCACCAACAACTCATTAGTGTGTCTCTTCTCTCAAATCCTATCCAGCAATTTATCATTTCACCTTTCTTTCATCTTTGCCAATATAATGATATAAGGTAGAATCTCAGAGTTGTTTAATTTTCATTTCTGTGATTAGTAATTTGGCACATTTTTTCATATGGTTGTTGATAGCTTGTTTTCCTTCTTTTGATAGTTTCCTGCTCATCTTATTTGTCCCTTATTGCTGGAGAATAATTCTTGTTCATATTGCTTGGCTTTTGGACATTTGTCAGAGGAATTTGCTACAAGGATTTTTTCCCTTGTTACTTCTTTCCTTTCTAATTTCCCTACATTGATTTTGTGTATGTGTGCAAATGCTTTTCAATTTTATGTAATCAACGTTTTATGTCCATTTTAGGTTCTACATTCTTCACCATCTCTTTTTGGTCAAGAACTCATCCCTGCTTCATAAGTTGTGAAAGTCATCTCCTTGCCCTTTCCTCTAATTTGTTCATGATGAGTCCTTTTATACCTAAGCAATTGTATCCATTTGGATTTTACTGTAGTATGTAGTGTGAGATGTTGAGCTAAACCCAATTTCTACCATTCTGCTTTCTAGTTTTCTTAACCCTTTCCTTCTGTTTTATAATTGATATTTAGTGTTTATTCTAAGACAGAAGAACAGAAAGGACTGGGCAACTGGGGTTAAGTGAGTTGCCCAGGGTCTTAGCTAGGTAGTGTCTTTTCCTAACAGTTTTGATCTAATAGTGAATCCTTCCATTAAGAATTGGGATCACTGGGTTAATCAAACATTACACTATTATATTCATTCATTAATTTATTTATGACATGAGTTAAAACATCTGAGATCAGGAAGAGTACTTGTGGAAAAGAATTATGGAATATGGCTGTGGGCTGAAATATAGACCTTTCTCTCCTCCAAATGAAGGTCATAAAATGATTTATCTATTAAATGATAAACCAATCAAATGCATAGTCATGTAATTTCTGAGGCAACCCATTCTACTTTTGATTTTCTCTAATATTTTAGAAATCTTTATTTGGCATCCAGCCTAAATTTGCCCCTTTATGATTCTAGCCATCCCCATTTTGCAATTCCCCCGCTCTGAAGCGAAGAAGAGTAAATCGAATCCCATGCCTTGTTCCACATGACAGCCTTTCAAACACGCAAGGATGGCTATCAGTTCCACCCTGAGTCTTTTCTAGGCTCAATATTCCCATTTCCTTCAAAGAATGTTCATATGACATGGACGCAGTACCCTTCACCATTCTGCTTGGACTCCTCTCCCAACAATGTCCTTAAACTTTGGCAGCAAAAACTAAACCCACAGTTCTTTCTAGGTGGTCTGACCAGGGCACAGCCTAGTGGCGTCATGATATCCTCACCCTGGAAGCCCAACCTCATGGAATGCATCCTTGGATGGCTTTCACTTTGGACGCTGCTGCTTCACACTGTTGCTCATACCGAGCTTGGTGGCCACCAAAAGCCACCCATCTTTCCCCAGGAATCTACTATTTAACCACATCTCTTAATGGTCAAGTTTTTTTTTAAAACCAAATATAAAGACTTTACATTGATCTCTTTTGAATCTCATCTCATTTGCCTCATCCCCTTCTCA
Organism: Gracilinanus agilis; assembly: GCF_016433145.1. NCBI lineage: Eukaryota > Metazoa > Chordata > Mammalia > Didelphimorphia > Didelphidae > Gracilinanus > Gracilinanus agilis. The sequence continues at coordinate 228,605,596 of NC_058134.1, read as the reverse complement.
TCAAACTCTCTTTGGATTCTCTCTCTGCCATACAGCATGTTATCTCTCTAGTTTTGTGTCATCTGCCTAATGGATAAACCATGCAATCTGGGCTTACCTGAGGAAAGGACCTCAGAGAACTTGTAGTCCAATCCTCTTATTTACAAACGAAGAAACTGAGGTTCACAGAAGATGGTACAATGGTTAGAATGCTAGACCAAGAGTCGGGAGCACCTGAGTTCAAATCTGTCCCCAGACACTTAATAACTGTGTGACCTTGGGTAAGTTACTTAACCTCTGTCTGCCTCAGTTTCCTCATCTAGAAAATAGAATACTAATAGCAACTTCCCCTCGGGGTTGTTGTGAGGATCAAATCAGATTATATTTGTAAAGCGCTTCGCAAACTTTAAAGTGCTATCTAAATACTACTACTATTATTATTGTCCAGGGTCACTTAGGGAATAAGAGGCAGAGCAGGGATTCCAACCCAAGATTCTGACTCTCAGTCCTGCATTCTTTTTACTACTCTGACTTCAGGAATCTTTTTCAACGAACTTGTTTTTTTTCATTCATGAGAAGAGCAATCACATGCATTTTAGAAGTATAAAACCTATTGAAATATATTTATTTAATTGACAGAAGGTAGGTTTACTTATTTCTCATATTACATTTTTTTTAAATGAGCTGGACCCCTTGTAACTAAACCCACAGCCTCTTGGGTTTTGTAGCCCCTAGCAGAGCAATCACTACACCACTCTTTAGCTGCCTTGTGGCGTTATTAGGGACCACTTCTGGTATTCCCACACAACGTATCTTCTAAATGTTTTTCGGAAGCTACAAAGCCTGCAGTGCTATACTTTCACTATATTTTAGTTGCCGTCTCTGTTTTATTTTACTTTTTTTTTTTTGTTCTGGCTGTTTATTAGGTAAACTCTAAGATACTAAAGAACAGTATTAAGGAACTAACTGAATGGTAAGAATTTCAAGACCACAGAAAAATATTCAACTTAGGTCAGTTGAGAATCTTTATCTGGGTTAAAGAACTCAGTGTTTATCTTAACCTGTAGTCTGATAAACTTACTTAGTTTTTTTAAAATCCTTACCTTAATCTCAGAATCAGTATTGGTTCCTAGGCAGAAGATGAGTAAGGGCTAGGCCATGGGGGTTAAGTGACTTGCCCAGGGTCACGCAGCTAGAAAGTGTCTGAGGCCAAATTTGAACCTGGGACCTTCTGTCTCCAGGCTTGACTCTCTATCCACTGAGCCACTTAACTTGCTTAATTTTAAACACCTTTGTTTTTCATAGCTTTAAACATTTCTATTCCTAGCACTATTACTAATGCCTAACATTTTAATAATGATTTATATTTCTCTTAGAGTTTTTTTCCCCCTAATTCTATCGATTCTTTGAAACCTTGGGTAAAACCAGAGCAAAAGCAAGGATGGGACAACAGAGGCTTTTTCCTTCAGTGTCTATGTGAGTTGGGGGGAGGCACTTGTTCCCCTCTTTTGGTTCAGAGAACCCTGTGACTTTCACTTTGTGAGACCATTGTCCTTGGGTCTTGACCACGACCTGGACCCTCTTTGGCCCTAGTCCCAGAATCCTCTCCTCTGCCTCCAGTTTTTCTCCCAGCCACATCATGGTATACTATAATGATCTTCTGGGGGCCTGTGCTGCCCTCTCCTCTGTTCCCTTTGGTAGGTCCTCTGCTCTAGCCTTACCCTACCAATGCCCAGGGAAGGCTTTCCTAGTTACAGGTCAGGGAACAACCGAACTGGCACCCAAGTTAAATGAAACAAACATGCCACTCCAGGGGTTTTCCTTCAGGCTTTTGTAAATACATAAAAGAATACATTTTAAAACACTGGATAACAGATATGCAAAGGAAACTAGTGAAAATAACTTCTGACTCAGTGCTGAGTCAGACTTCCCAACAATTCTCTATTGTCTGACTTATTTTTAAACTGTGTGTGTGTGTGTGTGTGTGTGTGAAATAGATGATTAATTTAAGTTTCTGATACAGTGATGTTCAGAAACTGAATAAATGCGTCCATTTCTGTGGACCCCAGAAATGTGAATAGAGTGCTCCTCCTAAATATTCTTTTTCCCAAGAACATTATGGGAATTCAAACTGTGCAACCAAGAGGAAAAGATGAGTATAAATCAAATGAAAAGTCAGAGTCTAGGAAGCCCAGGTCCAGTTTAGAAAGTGCAGATGCTTTTGCTTCCTCTGCTTCCTCCTCTCCACAAAATTATTCCCAAAGAGATTTTGGAAGTATCTCCTCTCTTTTCAAGACACTGACACTACTGTTTACCTCTTCTATACCTCTCTGTACTGAAAAAAAATCCAGGTTTTTGCAGACTTCTCCAGTTCCACAACTTGGAATCATCTCAGCTTCATGATCTATCTTCCCCTCTTTAACTCTAATTTCAAATAATGTCTGGCCATTTTTTTTATATCACCAGAGCCAAGCCTTGTACTTATGCCCTTGATCTCATTGTCTCCTCTGGAAATTTTGCCTCTTTATCATCATCATTTCTCTGTCTTTGTTTTGTCTCTATTTCTCTGTCTATCTCTGTCTCATTGCCTCTGTTGGTCTCTCTTTGCTCTTCTTCAATCTCTCCCTGCCTAGTGACTCCTTCCCTGCTGCTTTCAAATATGCCAACATATCCAGATTTTTCATTCTTTAAGAAAAAATTTATTCCAAGATCCTGACATTCCCTTCAAGCTATAGTCCTATCTCTTTCTCTTCCCTTTCACTCTCAAACTCCTAGAAAAAAGATGTCCATAGGCATTGCCTCTCTTTCTTACCTCCTACTTATTTTTTAGCCTCTAACATCCTGACCTTTATATCCACCATGAGAATGAAGCCATCCACTGCAGGAACACCAATCCATTGCTAAATCTGAGAGCCTCTTCTCAGATCTTATCCTTCTTGAATTCCTGTAGCATTTGACAAGCACTGACCTCTCCATCTTCCTGGCTGTGCTCTTCTCTCTGGGTTTTAGTAATATTGCTCTATAATGGTTTTCTTTCTGCCTATCTGATCTTTCTGAGTTTCCTTTGCAGGATGAGTCAAAAAGGCCAATATTTAAGTGTCTTCTATGTGAGACTATGAATACAAAGATAAAAATGAAATATTTCCTGCCCCTTAGGAGCTAACATACTCTAGGGGAAACAGCATATCTATGCATAAGTATATATATAAAAAATAAAAGGCAATTCGTTGGAAGTGGGGAATGGGAAAAGCCTATGGTAGACTAGTAGCAACAGGAAAGAGCTCATGTGGGAGGTGGTATCAGAGCTGAAGTTGAAAGGAAACTAGAGATTCCAAGATGTAGAGATGGGAAAAGAGTAGGGTCCAAAGGTATGTTCATGGGAGATGGAATATCATGTGTGAAGAACAGTGAGAAGACCAGTTTGACTGGACTGAAGAAAATGTGAAAGACAGTAATGCATAGTAATTTGGAAAAGTAGGTTGGAATCAGGTTATGCTGGGTGTTAAATGCCAGAGGAGTTTGAACAGGATGTTTCAAAAGTCTTTCTGCAATTTAATGCTTTAGTAATTTCAGAAGTGGTACAGGTTTACCAAACGATATCACTTGAAAGTCTTAATTATTTAAATTGCTTTTATGCTTATTGGTCTTGTGAATTTTGAACAACACATTTTCAATTTAATTTTAACAAGACTGAGCAACCTATCATGCATCCCATGTGTGACAGTTTCTGAATGACACTTTCTCAGACTGGTGTATCAGTAGAGGAGATCCTCTTGATTGGCTTATTCTGTCAAAATTTTAACATTTTAAATAATTAACCTTTCAAATTTTATTTTTGGTTGACTTGTTACCAACCAAAAATTTTGTTATCAACAAAAAAAATTTGGTTAATTTATACTTATTAACACTTAAAACTGTACCAAGACTTTTGGGGTATCCTGCATTTAATTCTAGAGGTTATAGGGAACCAGTGGAGTTTATTAAGCAGAGGAATGACATGGTCAGACCTGTGTTTTAGGAAAAATCACTTTGGAAGCCATGTAGAGGTTGGAGTTGAGAAGGGAGAGACTTGTGGCAAAGAGATCTAATGGGAGGCTAGAGGTCATTAGGACTTACACTTAGAATTGTGACTGTGTGATTGGAGAGAAGGGGACCAAAAATGAGATGTGCCAATAGGACTTGTGAAATGATTGGCCTGGGTTAAAGGAGAATCCAGAGTCCAGGATGACTCTGAGTTACTGGAAAGACAGACAGGCATCATGTTTTATGTGTGTATTTGTGTGTCCCTCAAGGCTCTATCCTGGTCCTTTCCTCTTCTCTCTCATTGATCTCATCATGAATTCAATAATCTTTTCTGGATGATACACCTCCCAATGCACATAAATTCTACTTTGTTGCACTGCCTGCTGTAATTCTTACCTGCATATCTCATAAACATTTTAAGTTTAACAAGTACAAAATTAAATTTATTATTTTTCTTCCCAAAACTAACCCTCTTCTTAATCTCTTTGTTTCATTTACTTAATTCAGGGATTCTTTTTGTTGTTGTTGTTTAACCCTTATCTTTGATCTTAGAATCAATACTGTGTATTGGTTCCAAGGCAGAAGAGCAAAAAGGGTCAGGCAATTGAAGTTAATTGACTTGCTCAAGGTCATACAATTAATAAGTGTCTGAGGCAAGATTTGAACTCAGGATCTCCCATCTCCAGGCCTGGCTCTCTACCCACTAAGCTCCCTAACTGCTCCTCAGGGATTCTTAATGTAGGGTCCAAAGATAGATTTGTATGGGAAACACATTACATCTTTATTTTAATTTCTTCTTTCACTTCTTATTGAAATTTGGAATTCTTCAATTATTTTTTTAAAAAAGCAACCTGATTATAATGTCCTTCCCTATACTATGGACAAACGGACCATATGTGCTATGTGTGGTATGTGTTGTATGTGACATTCCATCTCTCACTTTTGCATGGGCTGTTCGCTATGCCATTATTGCCCTCCCTTCTTCCTCTCTCCATCTGAGAAATCCCTCCAAAGCTCAGCTGAAGGGCAAGCTCTTCCATAAAGCTTTTCCTGCGTGTTTTGTATAAATCCCACATTTACTAAACTGTGAGCATTTTGTATATTTTATTTTCAGCATAATGTAAGCTCCCTGAGAACAAAGACAATCTTACTTTTTTCTTTACATTTCTTACATTCCTAGTGCAGTGTTTGGAACCTTTTTAGATGCTTAATAAATGCTCATCAACTGATTAAATTACATATATATATCCATATATCTATATACATATACTATATACTTATATATATACACATCCATGAAGGTCTATATGAAGATAAAGACATCAACATAATTCTATATGAAGATAGTAACAATTATATATAATATAAAATTATTCACACACACATATATAAATAGATTTGTTGTTGTTCAGTTGTGTTTGATTCTTCACGACCCTGTGTGGGGTCTTCTTGGCAAAGATACCAGAGTGGTTTGCTGTTTTCTCCTCCAGCTTATTTTACAGATGAAGAAACTAAGCCAAACAGGGTTAAGCAACTTACCCAGGATCACATAGCTAGTGTCCAATCAGGTCTTCCTGACTCTAGACCTGGCTTTCTATTCATTGTACTATCAGCTGCTCTCCAACCCCAACTGCAAGACACATGCACAATTCCTAAACATAAAAGGGAAACAGGAATTTTGATAAAAATTGGATTTACATCACTACTACTTATTTCATCCTGCAATACTAAAGAAGTTCATTAAATTCAATGTTTATAATATTGAAAAGCAGAATATAATTTTTTTTTAAATTTTAAACCCTTAACTTCTGTGCATTGACATATAGGTGGAAGAGTGGTAAGAGTAGGCAATGGGGGTCAAGTGATTTGCCCAGGGTCACACAGCTGGGAAGTGTCTGAGGCCAGATTTGAACCCAGGACCCCCCGTCTCTAGGCCTGGCTCTCAATCCACTGAGCTACCCAGCTGCCCCCTAGCAGAATATAATTTGATGAAAATGGAATTGAATGAAAACTTTCTGATTCATTCCTAAAGTCTTGCAATACCTCATCCCAAAGAATGCCCATAGAAATCTGAGTCTACATTGTCATGATCTATTTTCCACCTGTTAGAGGAGAGGAATGCTGGGCTTTGGGTCAATTTAATTCAACAAACATTTTATTAAAAACCTACAATATAGAAAGTCCAGTACTAGGCACTGGGCACATATAGACACAAATTAAAAAGTTCCTGCCCTCAAGGAGCTTACATTCACCTGGGAGACTACAATGTATAGATGAATAAGTATAATAGAGGATGAATTGGGGAGAGGGTTTGCTAACAAAGGGGGATCTGAGAAGGTTTTGTAGAAGTAGTACAAGTGGCACCTTTTCAGATGAAAAGGAGAGACCCAAGTTCAAATCCTGTCACTCACATTTATTGGTTGTGACTACATATGTGACATTTAACTTCTGTGGGCATTGTAGGCTTATTATGAGTATTAAATGAGATGTGAAATTAAATTAAATGAGTATGTGAAAATGCTTTGTAATCCTTAATGGATCATATAAATGCTGGCTTTTATGACCATTTTCCTCCTGATCCCTGAAACAACCAAAGAAGGGATGGGAAGGAGTGAGGAAGGTGAGAAGAAGGGAGAGGATTTGGAACTCAAAATTAAAAAAAAATGTTAAATTTTTATTTTTACATGTAATTGGGGGAAAATAAAATATTATTTAAAAAAAGAAAAGAAACAACCAAGTTTTTTTTTTCAGTCCAGGAGTTCTAAATTATGAGCTTATTTTTTAAATTAATATTCCAATAATTGTATTTGTGCATTTAAAAACATGATTCTGACAAAGGATTTATAGCCTTCACCAAAATGCCCAAGGGGTCCAATGACCCAATAAAATATTAAAAATCCTAGTTACTAGGTAGTTTTTGTGGGTTGATAGTATTTGAAATTGCTGATTTGTGCCTCAAAAATGAAGCATTCTCTTACTAAAGGTGGATCCATTTGGAAAGCAGAGACCAGAAAAACAGAATGCATACTAGTTAATAGAATACATTTCTGATAGTTCACAGTTTGACATTATTAGTTTATTTTGTAATTTTGCTCTCTATTTTTTTAATTCCTTACCTTCTGTCTTAGTAACAACTCTGAGAGAGATGAGCAGGACTCAGCAAACAGGGTTAAGTGACTTGCCCAGGGTCACACAGCTAGGAAGTGTCTAAGGTCAAATTTGAACCCAGGACCTCCCATCTCCAGGCCTGGCTCTCAATCCACTGAGCCATCCAGGTGCCCCTGTATCAGTAATTTCCAAAGGAAAACACAACACTTAGGAAGTCTGTTATAAAATCAGACAGACTCCCTCCTAGAGGCATGGGTTCGAGTCTGATTTCTCAAAGGTCATGATAGCAGAGTGGAATCAGGCAGGCCCTATTGTTATGTAGTAATATATTATAAATCAACATTATTACTTATCATGTGGGTCTCTATAGGTTCTAACCATTCACTAATTATGGCTGATAAAAAAAAAAAACAAATAGAAACCTATCAAAAAGTTATGGAGAGGCAGGAATCCTGGATTCAAATCTGATCTCAGATACTTCCTAGTTGGAAGTCACTTAACCCTTTTTGCCTAGAGTTTGGCCTTCTGTCTTAAGAATTGTTAGTAAGGATAGAAGGTAAGGATTAAAAGTACAAACAAATCAGTATATTTGTGTGTGTGCATGTGTGTGTGAATATATGCATACATACACACATATGTATACATCCCCCACCCCACACTAATTTTACTGATAAAGGGAATTGCTAATGAGAAAATCCCACATCCCTTTGCAGATTACTGAGAGGCAGCAGGTGGTAGAGGATGGAGAACAACCTGGAATCAGGAAGAGCAAGGTTTCAAGCTCTACCTCTTACCCTTGTTGACTGGGTGCCCCTCACCTAATGCTTCTCAATTCCTTAGTAGCTGCCCCTCCCTCCTCGTCCTCCTTCTCCTCCTCCTCCTCCTCCTCCTCCTCCTCCTCCTCCTCCTCCTC
>NC_058134.1:228551567-228594792 GCF_016433145.1 Gracilinanus agilis | reverse complement strand
AACATAATTTATATAATTATATAATGTCATTATATAATTATATACATATCATATAATATATAATATAACATATTTAATTATATAATTATTTGCATAATATATAATTATATGTATAGCATATAATATATGATGTAAATTTATATAATTATATAATATAATTATACTATATGATTATAATTAATTATAAGAGAATCATTAGAAGGTGGGGAGCTATTAGTCTCTAGATCAAATAGGACACCATGTCAGTTTCCTGGCACAATTTAAAAGCTAGCCCTCACTACAATAATAATAATGGTGGTCATCGTTATTATTATTCTGCTCCATTCCCATAAGCGAGAGCCAGGCTGCTTCTACAAAGCCGGCCAGCAAAACCGGACACTATCAGGCCACGGGGGCCATAGGTTATTGCTTCTCCTTTTCCTCAGAAATCTGCAAAGGCTACAAGCTGTCCAACGAGCCAGTGGGGACTTGTCCAGTGACTCACCAGAGTACTCTGGCTTACCATCTGTTAATAATCAGCTCGCAGATCCTTCCTGTCCTCAAAGGAAAGAAGCAAGTTATGATTAAACTCGGCCACTCCAACCACATTCTAGCAACCACTGGAGAAGGAAAATGTCTCTAGGGGCTCCTAATTCAGCCATTCATCTCTCAGGGGGGTTCCCTGCTGATTAAGTCTTTATCTTACTTTATCGTTAGAATAGTGCTACTGACTTCTATTTTGAAGGAAGCCTCCATCATGCTCTGCAGAATATGACCGAAAACCAGGGGGTGCAGACGGCTCCTGTCCAGCCAAGAGGAGGCAAAGGTGTGTCGATCGATCTGGGATTTGGTGTATTTGTAGTGGCCTATTAATATTAATCTATTTGTTCAAATATCAGCATATTAGTTCAAAAGGGTTTCGAGGAGGTTTCATAGTCTAGTTTTTAAGTGTATTTTAAAATATTCCCCTCATCGTTACTAGTGAATGAATTGATTCTGTCTGATGGATGCACCTAGCCAGAGTTCGTCGTAGTCAGATCTCGGTGGTCCCTGTCTCTAGAGTAAACTCTGTGTGATGCTTCAAAGCACCAACTTTGTCATTCTTCCTGGAAGGACTGTGATAATCCACTCCAAAGTCCCCCTCATTGTTTCTGTAACATTCAGGACCAAAGTCCCCCTCCCTGGCCCCCAGTCCTCTCCGTAGCTCATCTTCCTATATTAAAATGAAGACCCTTATGGACAGAGACCAGCTCTCTTTCCTATCTGGATCCCCAGGGCTCAGTATAGTATTTGGCAAATAGGGAGCACTTGAAAAATGTTTTTTTTTTTCATTTATTCATCTCCCATAGTTCCTATAGGAATATACAAGCATTTTGCAAAATCCTATTAGGTCCTCGTATTTTACTGTATTTACACCCAAAGTCTAAGGAGGGAGAATTGGCCGCCTTCTGCTCAGGATTTCTTTCCATAATCTCATCCAGTGTGAGCCCCTGAGCCTCAGTGAGCATTTTCAGATTGTTCTCTTAGTGTGCTGTCTAGCAAGGGGCTGGATGAAATGAGGCACTTAGTAAATGGTTCTGGCTATAAAGGATCTGAAAATGGAAGAAGTCCCAAGTAGTGGCCAGGGGGTCACAGGAGTTCTGATCTCTTAGTATCCAACTTTAATTCATCCTCTGTTCTTTGGTAAGTCCCTTATATTTCTCAATTCATAAGTTGGAGATTGTAGCATCCAAAAGATAAGGTTAGTTACAAAACCTCTGATGTTCTTAAATGAATGATGAATGATGCAAGAACACTATTCCCCATGGAGTTTTTCTACATGTCCAATAAAGCAATTGCCTGGGAATCCAAAATTCCATTTTGTTCAGAATGCACCAGAGGCTGTAAAAAGTGGAAACTGAAGCTAAGGGAACTCATAGGAGAACAACACTGTCACAATTGTGTAGTCACTCACTTTTCTGCCCATCAGAAAGGCTTATTTCTTTTTCTGTCCCATTGGGCATAAAATTCTATCAAGGTTTCTTAGCCAACATCTTCATTTATCATGCATTGTAAAGATCTGGATTGCTAGAAAAGAGTCCCATATACTATCATGGCAATTAAAAATGTCATTGTGTCTACAATAATCTTTTTTATACCTTATCAAAATGGTCAAAAATTGTGTTCTCAAGAAAGTTTGGATTCATAAGTAAATGGTAAGGTTAGATCTGATGATATATCCTGTGATTTGTCTCTTATTCCATTATAGCTTCTTCAAGAAGAGAGTTGGGGTTTTTTCAACACCCTAAATTAAGCTTTTTTTTTTTTTTTACATAAGTGTTCATCCTGAAAATGGTTGGTATCAGAACCTTCTTTTTAGAATATCACTTGTGGGGGGCAGTGAGGTGGTTCAGGGAATTGAGAGCCCAGCCTAGAGACGAGAGGTTCTGGGTTCAAATCTTATCTCAGATACTTTCTATGCCTGTGACCCTAGACAAGTCACTTAACATCCATTGCCTAATTCTTATCCTTCTTCTGCCTTAGATCCAATACACAGTATTGATCCTAAGACATAAAGGCTTTAAAAAAAAAGGATGGAATCATTTGCTTTATCCATTTTGCTATGCTCAAAGGAACTTTGGTGTATAACTATGAATGGAGAAGGCATGCTTAATAAAAACCAGCAGAATGATAAATAGATCTATATAGCAATAAGAAGTCTCTAGGTTTCTTTACAAAGGAAGGTGTTTCGTAAACACTTCAATTTAAATTTACTAATAAGGAATCCTATTGACATGCCAAATTGTGGTATAGTCAGCTAATATCTGCAATAATTCTCTTGTTGGAGGACCTCTTGGATTTTAGGAGCCTACTTCAATGGCCTTCAAGCACCAGGACATGCCTCAGAAAATAAATTTCTAGAAGGTAACACAGACAGGGAATTGTTTCCAGCACTGTGTGCTCACTTAGAATCCAGGAAGGGTGCATTTATAGAACTTCGCACATAATACTTCTGGGGGATATTCCAGTCCATGACATGTTTTATTCTACATTTAGGGAGAAAGAAGCTCCGACTGTTTGAATACCTTCACGAGTCTTTGTGTGATCCTGAGATGACATCGTGTATCCAATGGGTAGATAAGTCAAAGGGAGTCTTCCAGTTTGTTTCCAAAAATAAAGAGAAACTTGCAGAACTTTGGGGAAGAAGGAAAGGCAACCGCAAGACCATGACTTACCAAAAAATGGCCAGAGCCTTGAGGAACTATGGAAGAACTGGGGAAATCACTAAAATCCGCAGGAAGCTAACCTATCAGTTCAGTGAGGTCATCCTTCAGAGACTCTCCCCACCTTTTTTCTTAGGAAAAGAAATAATCTATTCACAATATATTCAATCTGACCAAGAACAACTCAATTTAAATAACTGGAATGCCAATTATAATCACATGTATAGCAACAACCATGACCTAGGTTACTCTGACTGCTAGGAGACCTGCCTGTCTTCCTTCTTTCCCCATTACAGAGTTTTGTGGGCATCAGAAATTCCTATAAGGGCTTTCCTCTCAAATCAAGCAAAATTAACTCAGTTTCTTTGTTGGTATGCCTTGTAATTGAATGGTGTACACTACTTAGGAAGTTGGAAGGAATTCTGTAAATGAAGACATTTTCAATGATAAGTTCAAATGTTTAAAAATTAAATTTCTTTAAAATTATTGCCTTTGGCATTTTTCTCTTCAAGATATAAATACTCTAAAAACATAAAAGTTCATCGCTTCTCGGCCTTTTGGCTAAGATCAAGTGTAAAAACATAAAAATTCATTTCATTATTGACATAAGAAGTATCTTTCTACTTTCATAATAATAACTTTAATTTGTATGATGTTTTAGAGTTTATAAAACTTCTTATGGTAATCCTTATAAAAACCTTATTTAAAAATGTGTTATTTTCCCATTTTTCAGATGAGAAAATGGAGGCTCAGAGCAGTAAAAATCACTTGCTTATAGTTACACAGTTAACAAATCAGAGGTAGAAATGGAACTCAAATTTCCCAACTTCAAGTTCAGGGTTTTTTCCAGTTCTGCCTTATATTGTAATTATTGTCTTATAATAGGAGTTGCTAATCTTGTTGTGTGTCATAGAACTTTTTGGCATTCTGATGAAATCTTAAGTCTCCATTCTTTTCACTTTTCTTCCCGACACTCCAACCAGGTGTTCAGGGTCCTCATGGTTTCTCCATGATCAAGATCTGTTATCAGTCAAGAATCTGACAAACTTATTGTAATAAAATGGAATTTGGCTCCCTAACTCATCTGAGTTCATGTTTTTCTGACACCACAAAAGTCAAAAGGCAGGAAAGTATCTCTGCCAAAGGCTGTTCCCCTGAATTCTGGCATTTCTCTGCTGCTGCTGCCCATTTTTCTATCTCGTCCATTGCTCATCAACCCATTGATCTTTTCAAGCACTTGATTAAATTTTACTTTAAAAGGAGGGAATTTACAAATGTATACAGACTTGGTACATATTTAAAGAATTAAATAATATCTTCCAGGGGGTCCCCAGGACCACTTCTCCTTAATTAGACCTTCCACTGGGCTCTGACTTATAGGTTGGGATTTTCTGGATAATACCCCATTGTCATTCTCCAATCCTTCTTCAGGTGATGACATTTAGTCCCCTTCTAAACTCTGGAAGAATAAAATCCTTTCTCTTCTCCCAGATGTTACTCATCCTCTCCACATTTAATATTCTCATCTTTCCACATTTAATTCTCTTCCAAATTTTATTTGTCTTTGTATCTTCAGCAACTGGCCAAATACCTGACTCTGGGTAGCCATTTAATTAATGCTTATTGATTGATAGCTCCCTTTTCTAAAAGAATCTTCCAAATTTTTCATATCTCTGCTTACACCAACTGCAGGTTATCCTAAGGGCAATACAGAGCCATCTACTTTGTTTTTGTCTCTGAGTGACCAATGGATCTCTTTGTGAGGATATTCTAGAGTTCCAAGACTTGATGCTACCAGCACAATGTCATCAGCAAACAAAACAGCAGGATGGTCTTACCTTTCATAGGGAATCCTTCTTTCATTGGGATACCTGCAAAATCTCCTCCAAGACGATGGTAAACACCTTTGTCAAGAAAGCTTCTTCCTGTTTTCTCCTTCATTTAGATCTGGTGGAGTACTGGAGTTGCTACTCATAATCTAAAGATCATCGAATTAAATGATCTCTGTGATTCCTTCTCTCAAGGAATTTTATATGGCCTGAACATAAACATCAGAGAAGTATTATTGGGGACTTCAAGGTTGGACTTTGCTCTGTGTTTAGTATTAAATAATAAATGCATCAGAATTTTGTATTCACCACATCTGTCACTTGTGTGACTAGAAATATGGTCTACTGCTACTTTGTTAAACCTTAAATTCTGTCTGAACATCAATACTAAGTATTGGATCCCGGGCCGAAGAAGAGTGGTAGATGGTCTCTAAGCACCCTCCCAGGTGTAATTCCTATAATCTTAGGACAATGGAATCAAGATAGCCAATTCTAACATATGTCTTTTAGAAACCTTTGGGAATTTTACTCTTCTAGTAGTAGAGCCTAGAGCCTCTAGAATCTAGAATCATAACTCTAGAGATGGAAGGGACCAAAGAAACCATCTAATCCAACTTCCTCATTTTATAGCTGAGAAAACTGAGGCCAAGGGAGAGTAGGTGACTTGCTCAAAGTTACATAGATTATAGGCACCAGCAGTGAGATTTGAACTCAGATATTTTGACTCCAGAGCCAATAATCTTTCTATCGTACCACAGTATCTTTAAAGAGAGCTGAGCTTATTATTTATATAAAAAAAATTTTTTTTTGCCTTCTTAGTAGGCAATTGGGGCTAAGTGACTTGCCCAGGATCAGAGGCCAGATTTGAACCTAGGACTTCCCAATTCTGGGCCTACTATACTATCTACTGTACTGCCTAGCTGCTCCTGTTCCTATTATTTAAACTAAACTTTAGCAAAGTTGCAGGATACAAAATAAACCCATACAAATCATCAATATTTCTAAATATTTCCAATAAAAATCAGCAGCAAGAGTTAGAGAAACTCCATTTCAAATCACTCTAGACATTATAAAATATTTGGAAATCTATCTACCCAGACAAACACAGGAATTATATGAACACAATTACAAAGCACTTTCCATATAAATAAAACTAGTTCTAAACAATTGGAAAAACATTACTTGCTCGTGGGTAGGATGAGCTAATATACTAAAAATGACAATCCTACCTAAATTAATTTACTTATTCAGGGACATAGCTATCAAACTACCAAAAAATTATTTTAGAGAATTAGAAAAATAATAACAAAATTTATCTGGAAGAGCAAAAGATCAAGAATATCAAGGGAAATTGTCAAGATCTATCATCTCCACATAATCTGATAAGGATGGCTTAGTAGATAAAAGAAATATCGGCACATGGGAGACGATCTTGATTGCTAACTCGGTAGCTGCTTCTCCAAAGTGCCATTGAGTCACAAGTTTATTATATATAAAAGTTCAAACTCCCTTTCACCCAAAAGCACCCCCCCGAAACTTCGCAATTGTGCAAAAATACGGATTATGTCATATCAAAACACAAAAGGTCTCATTGGCTTCAGAATAGAACAAGGCCAAGGCTGAATTTTGGCTGGCCCATTATCGAAAGCTAAGTCTGGGAATACTTTCTCAGGGACAAATAGCCCCCACTAGAGGAGGTTTTGTCTAAATTTTGTTCATTATTGACCTTGACTTGTCTAGAAACTATTTTTGAAACAAAAACAGTTGTATTTCTAACCAAAGGAGAGAATGTTAACCTCTTGACTGCTGATTTGCTAGGAGTTTAAAGCTTTTCATTAAGGCCACAATACTTTTCAACAAGAAAAGGTGTGGATCACAAAAGGGGTCACTCAAAAGAAGAGTCTCAGATTTTATCTATTTAAGACTGTTTCTCTTATTGGTTTCCCACAGGAAATAATGAAAAAAAAAAAAAGTGAAGGATGGTGGCCTAGCAGTACCAGACCTTAAACTATACTATAAAACAGTGATCATCAAAACCATATGGTACTGGCTAAGAGATAGAAGGGTGGATCAGTAGAATAGACTAGAGGTAAATAACCTTAGCAATCTTGTGTTTGACAAACCCAAAGATCCCAGCTTTTGGAATAAGAACCCATTATTTGACCAAAAAATGGTGGGAAAATTGGAAAACAGTGTGGCAAAAATTAGGTTTAGATCAGTATCTCACACCCTATACTAAGATAAGTTCAAAATGGGTATATGATTTAAACATAAAAAGATATTATAAGTAAATTAGGTGAACAAGGAATAGTTTATGTGTCAGACCTATGGGGAAGGAAAGATTTTAAGAACAAGCAAGAGATAGAGAACATTACAAGATGTAAAATGAATGATTTTGATTATATTAAATTAAAAAAGGTTTTATACAAACAAAACCAATGAAAACAAAATTAGAAGGGAAGAAACAAACTAGGAAAAAGTTTTTTTTTAATCAAAATTCTCTGGCGAAAGTCTAATTTCTCAAATATACAAAGAACTAAGTCAAATCTATAAGAAATTAAATCATTTCCCAATTGACAAGTGGTTAAGGGATATGAATAGCCAGTTTTCAGGTGAAGAACTCAAAACTACCAATAATCAAATGAAAAAATGTTCTAAATCCTTCTTGATTAGAGAAATGCAAATCAAAACAACTCTGAGATACCATCTCATGCCTAGCAGATTGGCCAATATGACAGTAAAGGAAAATAATGAATGTTGGAGGGGTTGTGGAAAAATTGGGACACTAATGAATTGCTAGTAAAAAAATTAAACTAAAAAGCTAATGGAAATAATCAATAACCTATAATTTAAACTAGAGTCAATGGAGCAATGCTCATCTAGGCCTCCTTTGGGTTTAGCCAAGAATGAAACAGCTCATGATAGGATGAAGTTGGGGCAGCTGGGTGGCACAGTAGATAGAGTTAGACTACAAATCCAGAAGATCTAATTCAGTATCCCAGTGCAAGTCATTTAAATCTCTCTTAACTTCTGTTTTCTTGCTCAGAAAACAGAGAAAATAATTACTCTTACCACCCAGTACTGTCGAGAGGATAGAATGAGATAACATACCCAAAGCTCTTTGCGAATCTTAAAGCAGTTTACAAATGCTAGTTATTGATAATGGTCATTATTGATGGTCAAATAAGAATAATGGAGCTTCAAGTTAAATAAGGTGAAACAACGCTGGGCTAACGAGAAGCCTGTGAGGAAGAACTCTGACTGACCTCTGGCACAGGCTGGACACCCATGGATAAAAAGAATGAGAGCAGAGCTGGACTAGAATTTGAGGTACATGATAATCAACAGTGCAATGATGGGCAGGAGGTGAGCAGTCATTTTTCCAGTAATGCTGTGCACAAACAGATACAATCTAATTAAAGTTGACCCTTAGCAGCCCTCTTTTCCCACCAGCCTGTTGGAGATAGTTGCCCTGGCCTTTTTGGGGAGAAACATTTGAGTTTGGATTCCAGGAGCAAATTCAGTTTGATTAAACCAGCACCAGGTGTGTGTACCTGCTAAATATCACCCGAGTGTGGCAGGTAGCTGTGGGAGGGATGATTCTATTGGTAAAGCCAATAGTGGAGATCAGATTCAAATAGCATGTTGCTAATGAAATATGTATGTTAGAGATCCATTCTTCTAAGTGTTGACAGCGTGGGACATAGAGAAAGCTGTGACTACCTCTCTTTTTCCAGGGTATGATTTCAATGACTGGTTTAAATTGTAGTCACAGAGAACGGATGATGGTCCCCATCTCCCTACTCTTGGATAGAAAGATGGCGGGCACTTCCCGTTCATTGTCAGACAGTTGCTGTATCAAAGGCTTTGCTGAACTGGTCTCTAATCGAGGTATATTAAGAAGTAACTGTTGTAAAAAGCTTTTAAAAAAACGATTAAAGCGATTCATTGACGTATTTTTTTCCAACTAACGACCATATTTTTTTCTCTCCTTCCCACTTCCCACTCCTCTACCAGAGGGAGAAAAAAAAAAGAAAAGCAATGTGCAGAATCAAGCAAAACAAATTCCTGCCTTGGTCTCGGCTAAAACAAATTTTTCATTTATATTTCTGTATTTTTCTTTTTTTTTTCTTTTCCATTTACAAATGGCAGTTTAGTTGCAGAATATAATTAGAGGCTTTCTAAACATTATTTTTGTTACTGTTACTGTCTAAAGCAATAATCAGTCNTACTTTTCAACAAGAAAAGGTGTGGATCACAAAAGGGGTCACTCAAAAGAAGAGTCTCAGATTTTATCTATTTAAGACTGTTTCTCTTATTGGTTTCCCACAGGAAATAATGAAAAAAAAAAAAAAGTGAAGGATGGTGGCCTAGCAGTACCAGACCTTAAACTATACTATAAAACAGTGATCATCAAAACCATATGGTACTGGCTAAGAGATAGAAGGGTGGATCAGTAGAATAGACTAGAGGTAAATAACCTTAGCAATCTTGTGTTTGACAAACCCAAAGATCCCAGCTTTTGGAATAAGAACCCATTATTTGACCAAAAAATGGTGGGAAAATTGGAAAACAGTGTGGCAAAAATTAGGTTTAGATCAGTATCTCACACCCTATACTAAGATAAGTTCAAAATGGGTATATGATTTAAACATAAAAAGATATTATAAGTAAATTAGGTGAACAAGGAATAGTTTATGTGTCAGACCTATGGGGAAGGAAAGATTTTAAGAACAAGCAAGAGATAGAGAACATTACAAGATGTAAAATGAATGATTTTGATTATATTAAATTAAAAAAGGTTTTATACAAACAAAACCAATGAAAACAAAATTAGAAGGGAAGAAACAAACTAGGAAAAAGTTTTTTTTTAATCAAAATTCTCTGGCGAAAGTCTAATTTCTCAAATATACAAAGAACTAAGTCAAATCTATAAGAAATTAAATCATTTCCCAATTGACAAGTGGTTAAGGGATATGAATAGCCAGTTTTCAGGTGAAGAACTCAAAACTACCAATAATCAAATGAAAAAATGTTCTAAATCCTTCTTGATTAGAGAAATGCAAATCAAAACAACTCTGAGATACCATCTCATGCCTAGCAGATTGGCCAATATGACAGTAAAGGAAAATAATGAATGTTGGAGGGGTTGTGGAAAAATTGGGACACTAATGAATTGCTAGTAAAAAAATTAAACTAAAAAGCTAATGGAAATAATCAATAACCTATAATTTAAACTAGAGTCAATGGAGCAATGCTCATCTAGGCCTCCTTTGGGTTTAGCCAAGAATGAAACAGCTCATGATAGGATGAAGTTGGGGCAGCTGGGTGGCACAGTAGATAGAGTTAGACTACAAATCCAGAAGATCTAATTCAGTATCCCAGTGCAAGTCATTTAAATCTCTCTTAACTTCTGTTTTCTTGCTCAGAAAACAGAGAAAATAATTACTCTTACCACCCAGTACTGTCGAGAGGATAGAATGAGATAACATACCCAAAGCTCTTTGCGAATCTTAAAGCAGTTTACAAATGCTAGTTATTGATAATGGTCATTATTGATGGTCAAATAAGAATAATGGAGCTTCAAGTTAAATAAGGTGAAACAACGCTGGGCTAACGAGAAGCCTGTGAGGAAGAACTCTGACTGACCTCTGGCACAGGCTGGACACCCATGGATAAAAAGAATGAGAGCAGAGCTGGACTAGAATTTGAGGTACATGATAATCAACAGTGCAATGATGGGCAGGAGGTGAGCAGTCATTTTTCCAGTAATGCTGTGCACAAACAGATACAATCTAATTAAAGTTGACCCTTAGCAGCCCTCTTTTCCCACCAGCCTGTTGGAGATAGTTGCCCTGGCCTTTTTGGGGAGAAACATTTGAGTTTGGATTCCAGGAGCAAATTCAGTTTGATTAAACCAGCACCAGGTGTGTGTACCTGCTAAATATCACCCGAGTGTGGCAGGTAGCTGTGGGAGGGATGATTCTATTGGTAAAGCCAATAGTGGAGATCAGATTCAAATAGCATGTTGCTAATGAAATATGTATGTTAGAGATCCATTCTTCTAAGTGTTGACAGCGTGGGACATAGAGAAAGCTGTGACTACCTCTCTTTTTCCAGGGTATGATTTCAATGACTGGTTTAAATTGTAGTCACAGAGAACGGATGATGGTCCCCATCTCCCTACTCTTGGATAGAAAGATGGCGGGCACTTCCCGTTCATTGTCAGACAGTTGCTGTATCAAAGGCTTTGCTGAACTGGTCTCTAATCGAGGTATATTAAGAAGTAACTGTTGTAAAAAGCTTTTAAAAAAACGATTAAAGCGATTCATTGACGTATTTTTTTCCAACTAACGACCATATTTTTTTCTCTCCTTCCCACTTCCCACTCCTCTACCAGAGGGAGAAAAAAAAAAGAAAAGCAATGTGCAGAATCAAGCAAAACAAATTCCTGCCTTGGTCTCGGCTAAAACAAATTTTTCATTTATATTTCTGTATTTTTCTTTTTTTTTTCTTTTCCATTTACAAATGGCAGTTTAGTTGCAGAATATAATTAGAGGCTTTCTAAACATTATTTTTGTTACTGTTACTGTCTAAAGCAATAATCAGTCGGAGATTCCTTTGGTAATCGAAGCCACCGGGCTGCTTTTTCATCCTCGAAGAACCACATCCCCAGCAGGCTGGCTTTCTGCCACTCCCGTCATGGCCACAGCTTCTGAGGCAGCGGCAGCGGCATTGGGTACTTGAGAAGGGTCCGCCCGGTGGTCGCGTTCTGCTTCTTCTAGAACTCAGCCTTGGGATCTTTCCACGTAGGGCTGACGTAGAGTTCCCGTCGGCCCCTGCTCTCAGTAAGGGCACCAGCTGCCGCGCCAGTGGGCAGCCTTGGAGCCCGTGAAGAGGGCGAAGGTGAGTTTGCGCCCCTTGTTGCCCCACTGCCTGGCAGAAGCTGCCCAAGTCCGACAGGACCGTAGGGGTGTGCTCAGATTTGGGTTGGGCTTGGGCGAGGGCTGCTACATTTTTTATCCATGTGTATAAGGAAACACAGTAACATTTTAAACAATATTTTTATATTATATAATATAATATTGTATAACAAATAATATTTATGTTACACAATATATTATATAACAAATTATTATATAATATTTATGTATTATATGATATTGTATGTATTATATAATATTGTATAACATAAATATATAATGATACTATATACTATTTGTTATACAATATTATATAATACATAAATATTATATAATAATATTATTTATAATATATTATTTGGGATGTATTATAATACAATGATATAGTATATAAGATTATTGTATTAATAATAATTTTAATGAACATTAACCACAAATTGGGTTGGTGGTAGAGGCCCTAACTGAAAACCGCCCTAGTGTTGGAGTCAAGAAGACCCAAATGTGAATCTTGCCCCTGCCCTGTAATGCCTCTGTAACCATAGGCAAGTCACTTAACTCCTCTGACCATTTCCTCATCTGCAAGATGTTAATAAAATTATAATAATGCATATAAATAGATACATATATAAAATAGCACTTATGCACTACTTTTACATATATTAAGTAATAATAATAAGTAGTAACATGATATATTAGTAATAATTGTTAGAGGAGCAATTAGTAACTAATTACTAATATGATTATAATTTCACATTGATAATATAATGAATAACTGATAATATACATTATACACTATATATCATCATAATAATGTGTATGATGGTAATAATAGGAGAGTAGCAATAAGCAAAAAAATAAGAACAATAATAATATTTTAAATTAGGATTTTTGTGAAGGAAGTATTTAAATCACCATAGAAATATGAATTATCATTATTATTAAAATACCAGTGAGGGACAAAATGACTCCTATGGAAAGATATTTTTCACTATTGCATGTGTAAAATCTATATTGGATTGCTTGTTCTCTGAGGGAGAGAAGGAGGAAGGGTGAGAATTTGGTGCAAACTTAGAAAAATGAAGCTTAAAAATTTTTTATCTAATTGAGGAAAAATATATTAAATATATGTCCATATATAGTGATATTTAAAGTATATACTGATACATATATACATATATGTACATATAAATATAAACTATATAAATGATATACATATCATATATATCTCAGGAGGGTAACAGCATTGGGTAGTGCATAGAGAACAAGCCTCAGAGCCATGGTTTTCACATCCTGCCTCTCACATATCCTGATTGTGTGACCTTGGGCAAGTCCCTGAACTTCTAAGTGCTCTAGGTAAGTCTTTAGAATAAAATTTCAGAGAAGATGCCAGCCAGCCTGCATTACTGGAAGGAGTTTCCTCATCTGGAAGTTCCCTGTATCAGTGAATTCACAAATTGAATCCCTATCGCAAGCTTAATATCAATAAGAAAATAGAGTAAGATAGAGGATAAAACCAAGCCATCTATTTGTGGCTATTTGTCCTTTTTGAAATGAAGCCTGCATCATACTTTAACACGTATGTGCAATCATCAGCACTCAGAATTCACACAGAGACTATGTGTCTTTTGAAGATACCTCTGAAAGGTGCTTTTTCAAAGCACAAATGTGTGTGCAATGCAGAAATTCAAGAAGCTCTTTATATAGATGGAGGGCATCAGAGTAGATAGTGTTATGTTCAAACAATTTTTGTGAGCTCAGAATTTCCCCAGAGAGCTCAAAGGAATAGGTCAACCCTACCCATAAAAATATTTTTGCTATCCTGTTACCTCTACTGGTCACTGGAATTGTGTAGCTACCAGGAGAAAGCCAAGATAAAAAATGTACGCCTGCAGGCTCAGCTCTTGGCTACCATGTGTTTTTTAGCTTTTTTATAGCACACTTGATTCCAGTTGCATAAAGATGAGGCCATTTTTTAACCTATGAAATTGAAATAAATATTTTTAAAACTTTAGGGTAAAACTATCATCCAATTGGCATGTATTTTATTTTTATTTTTCAGTAATGTTTTATTTTTTCCTAATTACATTTAAAAACAATTTTTAGCATTTATTTCCTACCATTTTGAATTCCAAATTCTCTTCCTTCCTCCTTTTATTCCTCCACCCTGAGACAGTAAGCAATGTGATCTAGGTTACACATTTGGCATATATTTTAATAGGAGAATTGAATAGGTTTATAGATCTAGAGTTAGAAGGAACTTTAGGTTATTTAGTCCAATGCCTCTCCCTCACCCCAACTCATTTTACAGAGGAGGAAGCAGAGGCCCAGATAATCCCAATGATTGCCTAAATTCACACACATAATGTCAGGATTTGGATTCAGGTTCTTTTTCCTTCAAATTTATTTATTTTCTTTAAGGTAAAGAGTAAAAAGTAGAAATGAAAAGATGAGCATTTACTAAAAGAACTAATTAGTATTGAAAAAACATTTCAGCAAGATGATAAAATCACTTTTTCTTGTGTTTATTTTGAGAGGAAGACAAGTTTAGAAGACAAAAAAAATGTTGCATTGGATAACAAATATACATTGTGCTGGAAGCTGGACTAGTTGCTCCCACCAAGATCACTTTCCTTTCTAGCATCATGAAGGAGGGCCAGGTATAAAGCTAGAAGGTTTCACATCATTGTGGCATGGCAAAGCTGGGGAGGCCTCTGAGAGATCATCTGGGCCAAAGCCTTCACTTTGTAAACAAGGCACAAATTTAAGGTTGGCCAAGAGAAACGATGTGATTTAGTCCTTGGGTTAACTGAAACTCTGTAATTTGCTGCTTCACTGTCACTAGTATAAGTGCCCTCCCCACTGACAGAGATTATGATAATTCCCTGCCTTAGCTCGGGGTCCTCATGAATTCTCAAGACCAAAGAACTCATCACCTCATGGCCAACTTAAATCTCTCTGAACTGAGCAAGTCTGGTCCTTGGATAAAATATGGACACTCCATGGCCAGGGCTGTTCTTAAAGCCTTCCAGCTTGGCTGGGTCAGCCAGTGCCAGTGTTCTCCTGGCATAGACTTTGGGGATCCATGGATACCTTCACATCATGATGAAGTACTGGAGGACTTTTGTGGAATGATGATAACATCAATAATAACAAGATGATGATGGGAGATGATGACAATGATGAATTTAGCCAACAACATGTCAACAAATTGGCTGAGTTGTTCAGATTTCTTTGTGGAAATGGAAAGGTTTATGATGGTACTTCAGAACCAGTTCATTACCACTAGTAACTATAGACGGACCATCCTGTGTAATCAATATGGCTTATGCAAAGAAATAGTGGAGCCAGTGCAGCAGATTAATGCAAAGGATAACAATTGAGCACCTATCCAATACTGAGCAAGATAAGACCTAGTGGTTAGAATTATACATCAGAGTTAACCATCTTTCACAGATTGACAGATAACAAATTCCCATCCTACAAATAGGTGGCACCCAGAGGCAGTGGGGGAATGCAGAGGCCAATTCTAACCCTGACTTCTGAGTGACCTTGGGCAAGTCACTTCATTCCCTGTTGCTTTACTGGTTTCCCCCATAAATCATGAAAACTCATTCACCTCAGATGCCACTTAGAAGAACCAAATAGACCAACATGTCAGTGTTATATTGTTTAAAAAAATCATGTCTATCATATTCCTAATACTAAAATCATCAGGAAAGAGTGACCAATTAAGAAATTTATAATGACCCACTATAATTGTAGCATCTTAAATAGTTGAACTTTTAGGTAGAATGTCCAATACGGAGGAGAAACATAAAAAGAAAAATAATCATCTCCTAAACCTGGATAGAGATAGAATAAATGGGATATGTATATTAATTCCACATTGGCAGAAGATGAGGTAAGCTTTCTATTTCCACTCTGTTGCTCATTCTCACTCTTAGTCCTTTTAAACAAGCTACCTAGAACTCTGCCTAGGTTTCCTTTTCTACCTTGCCTTTATTCTTCCCTGTGAATTCTCTCGAGTAGTAATGCTCTTATCACCTCTGTTTAATATTTGTTCTGGTCCAAACCACGGCTGTATGAGTCCTATTCTGTTCCTAGCTAGTTTCCTAAGTTAACCATTAATCTATTTGCTTGTGAGCTACTTGGACGTTACATTTCATTGTTTTGGGGGTTCTCCACCCTTCTACAGAGACAGCATAATATATCATCTAGAGGACTGGTCTTGGAACCAGAAAGACTTGGGTTCAAAATCTGGCTCTGACATATACTAACCAGCAACACTTAAGTTCCATTTGATGATCTATGGTTATATTTTGGACAAGTTATCACACAAGCAGTGGTGGAAGGAATTTTCTTCACTCATGAAATTATAGGTCTGAACAAAAACAACAAACATTTGAAATAAACCTTTCTGTCTCTTTGCTTGTCCTCTAAAAGGAATGGCCCATGGAACAAGGTCTAAGAGCCTGATTAGGGAACAGTTATTTCAAGTAACTACTGGAAACTCCATTGTTTGATTAATTAATCAACCCCCATTGGATATCACCTTGGTCAGTTGGCTCCTATGGCCCCCATTTTCAAGGACTCCTTCCCCATTTATGCACCAAGCTTTTCCCTCTTTTGCAGGGAGAAGCATTTTTACAATTTCAAAGAGCAAGTTATAGCAGTAAAAATAGAAACATGGGGCACTGGCACCTGAGAAGTAACTAGTATCAAATCACATCTTGGTAGAGATTGCCATAGTTTTTCCATACTGCAACATCACATGAATGAATTCTTAAAATTACACTCCCTCTTTTTAGCATGCCGACGTCTCACTTGTGATATCTATACCTCCCAAACATTCAGTATCAGTTCTCGGAGATGAACCCTCAGCTAGGGAATGTGGTCCCTTGTGTCTGTGCCAGACCCAGACTTAGCCGTCGGGGCAGCAAAGAGGGGATAGATGGAGCCAGTTGTATGTTTGGGGCTATAACTGAGAATGCAGGCCAGGAGCTAGCCAACAGCCTCTCTCCACCCATAACTGCAGATCCCTATGACTCAGTGGCATTCTGAAGCTTGGACAAAAGGTCAGTGGTCCAGGATTCTCAGGTTCTCCAAAGGCAGCTCGCATTCCATACTAACTTGTAAGTGCCGGGATGTCGGGATTCAATGAATTAGAGAATTATAATGATGGAAGGAGCCTCAGAGACCAGCTAGGCTAACCTCCCTCCCAATGCAGGAATCTCCTCTACAATAACACTGACAGATGGCCAGAAACTAGTTCCTGCTTGTACACCTCCAAAGAGAGGCAAGCCTGTTGTGGCGTGGATAGCTCTGCTTAGTGGTGTAAGTGTTCTTTCTCAGGTTGTCTGACAGGGTGGAGAGGATCCGTATTGAAAGAGAACCAACTGAGGAAAGACTCCCTCATCCAGGCTAAAAATAAGGGTAATTTTAAAAATTTACATTTAGATACAAAACAAGTTCCTTCAACACAACTCTTAGCTCCACTAAAGGAATGACCAGTATTTTTACTTAGAAAATTCTCCATTAAAGGGACTTCCTTGGTTATGCTATTACTTTTAAGACCTAGAATTGGGAAGGAGACCAGTTGGGTGGCTTAGTATGGATTGAGAGTCAGGTCTAGAGATGAAAAATCCTGGGTTCCAATGTGACCTCAGACATTTTCTTGCTGTGTGACCCTGGGCAGGTCACTTAACCCCTTTTATGTAGCCCTTTGTGTAGCCCTGACTACTCTTCTGCCTTGGAACCAATAGACAGTATTGATTCTAAGACAGAAGGTATGGGTTAAAAAAAAAAGACCTAGATGTGCAGTGGCTAGCATGGTGCTAGAAAGGGAGTAATTGATTAAAAATGAAAATGATTGATCCAGATTTTGTGGAGAAGATTATTTTCTTAGAGGAGTTTTTGAAGGATGGGAAGAAATTGGGTTTGGGGAGATAGAAAGGAGGAGTATGTTCTCAGTGCAGGAGCCATGTAAGTGGTCATGTACCATTTGGGGCACATGTGATCCCTCTTGAAGGTATTCTGTGGGTCTCCATTGACTCAGAACCATAGCTCATCAGATTCCACTGATAGTTACTTTTATTGGTCAGACAGAGGGTAAAATTAGTTCAGAGCAAAAGCATTTAATGAAATGGCAGAGTAAGGAAGGTAGGAAAAGCAAATTTTCATTGTGGACTAAGGATTCACATACTTTGAGTGGAAAAAATTGGCCTTGCAGTGAGATACTGCATCTGTCTTCTTCTTTTTTTTTAAACCCTTACCTTCCGTCTTAGAGTCAATACTATGTATTGGCTCCAAGGCAGAAGAGTGGTAAGGGTAAGCAATGGGGGACAAGTCACTTGCCCAAGGTCACACAGCTGGGAAGTGTCTGAGGCCAGACTTGAACCTAGGACCTCCTGTCTCCAGGCCTGGCTCTCCATCCACTGAGCTACCCAGCTGCCCTCACTGCATCTGTCTTCTGGTGGATGTTATTCTACTATCCTTTCTAGGGATTACTTTCTGTGTCCAATCACCTTTGTTGGGTCTATCCTTGGATGTCACATCTTGGCTCTGCCACCTAATGCTAGATATTGTAGATCTTCTCCCCAACCACCTCACTTTTCTGGATGTTTTTACTCTTTACTGGACACATCCATCTTTGCAGATCTCATGGTCATCACTGGACATTGCTCCTGGCTGCTAGCCTCTGGGCTTCATCTCTTTAGGACCACAGCCAGTCTGCTAGCATGTAGGGATGAGAAAACCTCTCCTTGATAAGCATAAGCAGATTTTCTTAAGTTACAGTCAGAGATTTTGAGCCACCACACACAGTAACCAAAAGCCAAGAATTGTGCCCCTCAACTAACACAAAGTTTCCTTAAAAAATAAACACACTCTTATCATCCATCTTAGAGTCAATACTAAGGATCGGTTCCAAGGCAGAAGAGTGGTAAAGGCAAGGCAATTGGGGTTAAGTGGCTTGCCCAAGGTCCCACAACTAAGAAGTGTCTGAGGTCAAATTTGAACCTAGAACGTCCTATCTGGCTCTCTCTCCACTGAATCATCTAGTTGCCCCACTAAGTTTCTTTTAAACATTTTATTTAGAACTGAAATCATAATTCTTTGTTCCGGACAACTCTCAGAGTTAGGGTTAAAAACTCAAGATCCTTTCTGACTTGGCATGCCCATGAATTTGAACAAGACCAAAAAAAAAAAATAACAAAAAGAAGCAAGGACAGTATTCTTCACTCACTTGGAGTATTTTCCTACTTTTTTATGTATATCTCTCAGCAACAAATAGTTTGGTCAGCAAAACATTTCTCTGTCTCTTTACACAAGCAACACATTTATTTGGGAAAGGGTTAGAAGAGAATGGTGTCATTAGTAAAGAACTATAGCATTCCATTTCCTACTGAGTCAACTGAGTGGGGCTTTCTGAAATGAAAAGAGAAGGGGAAAATAAGATATAGCGTCAGTTGCCCGAGCCAAAGGCATAATATTAGTAGGACTGAGCTAGCTGATTTCTGTTGATGTATTGGTTAACAGTTAAACCATTTATGAAACTGAAGCAATATGGCAGAAACTCTAGCATCATGCAACTAGAGCCAGAGAATGCAGCCTCA
This sequence comes from Gracilinanus agilis, assembly GCF_016433145.1. Lineage (NCBI taxonomy): Eukaryota > Metazoa > Chordata > Mammalia > Didelphimorphia > Didelphidae > Gracilinanus > Gracilinanus agilis. Next base: position 228,575,245 of record NC_058134.1, on the reverse strand, counting down.
GGACACTGGGTTTCCAGGTCTAAATCTGGGTGTTCTGGTTCATACCTTCTCAGGTTTTATTGAATCTTCAGGTTTCATCAAGGCACCATTTACAGGTACCTCTGTAACATTTTTCTGACTCAAAAGCATTTCATTTGGATTTATGTTGTTAATAATGGACCATTCTTTGCCAGTGGGGGTCTAAGGTAGGTAGTTGATGTCTCCATTCTGAAAGTCTTGGATATTATTGAGTGGCAGTCTAATATAGAACAATGGTCTCTGAGTCAAAAACCTGAGTTTGAATCCTTCCGCTTACTAGTTATGTGATTGTGGACAAGCCATTTAACCACTTGGAACCATAATTTTCCTGTCTTGGAAATGAGGATATTTATGTTACTCTCTCAAAAGGTTATCCTTTGTGGGGGGGAGGTGGGGGGGTGAAGGGGAAAGTAAGAGCATGAATCATGTAACCATGTTAACTTTTCTAAAAAATAAATATTATTAAATGTTAAAAAAGGTTATCCTTTTGAAAATAATTTGTCATCATGAAAGTCTATATAAATATATATGTAAATGTAAGGCTTTAAAAAGACTATTAACTATTAAAATTAGTGATCCTAGCTGTGTGACCCTGGGCAAGTCACTTGACCCCCATTGCCTAGCCCTTACCACTCTTCTGCCTAAGAACCAATACACAGTATCAATTCTAAGATGGAAGGTAAGGATTAAAAAAAAATTAACAATCTATCTTACTTTAGTAAGCCTTCACTAATTCCTCCTCTCATCCCTCATCATGGCATGGAGGGCAACCTTGGTTCTCAAAGGCTATGCCAGAGCAATATAAGCTTGGGAAGAGAACTCACTATATATCTGTCATCTGAAAACTAGCCTAGCTAAGATCAGAGAGGCTCATCACTAGGCTTCAGGAGCATGAAATCTGGAGGCTTTAACAGCTCCTGAATACCATCTTCTAAGTCAGAGGATCCATGGTCTGCTTTCACAGAAGCAGCTCTCTACTTGTGGGAATAATGTCTCTGAAACACTAAAGAAATTAACATTTATGGAAAGGATTCATCTTGAAAATGGACTCTCAAATCATTGTGGCTTAGGAAAACAGGGAACTTTGTCTCTTGTTCTATGATAAAGAAAGTATGAAAGTAGAGCTGCTTAGAGAGATTAGGGAATATGGACAACTTGTGCTAAGAGTTCCAAGTTCAGCCCATTAACATTCAGGTTTTGGTGCAGGAAGAAAAGGATATTATATTTATTCTAACAATGATTGTTTAGAAGGAAAAATTATTTGGGAGTGTAGGAAGGAGGAAGAGGCTTACTAATTCATTCAGATCCTTTGAAATCTCAGGTCCTTTCTGACATTTCCATTGTATACTTAATTTAATTTTTATTTAGATACTGAATTTAACAACAAATAAAATGGACATTTCTATATAAATAGAATAACAGAAAAGGATTATACCTAAAACTGTGGCTTTCTATTATGTACAACTTGTTTTTCTTTTAAATATATAATATATGCAACATGTAATTTTCAAAGCTATCCTACTTCTCTGTGATTCTTTTTGGACTACAGAAGGAAAAATCCTTCAATGGCTTAGTAAAGAATAGGGTCATACTAATTTAGGGGCAGAGATAAACCATCTGGAGGGATATATTCTCAGCCACTATTTCCCAATAGTCCTGGAGGCACGATTTAGATCTGGAAAAGGAAAATGTAAGTCTTCATGAAGACAATAAAATTTGCCAAAATTGTTGTGCTGTGGACAGGGACAGGACCAGGGACTTCAGGCTGTAAGAACTGATGTTACTTTAGTAAATTCATTTATGAAGGTAACTCAGGTAGTTATTTTTCCTTTCTGATTGAAAAGATCCATTTAAGAAATAATAAATAAAAAGCACCAATGAGTAATTAAAAATAAATAGATGAGAAAAGAAGAAAAGTCAGGAGGGGAATACAGCAAGCAAGACAATATTTTTTTTAAAGCTACCTATACAGCTATATATGGTGAAGAACCATGATTTCATAGGCTTCTCTATGTAATGTTCATGTTTGTCAAAATCATAATAAGTAAAAGGGAAATTAATTTTTTTCTCTTTAACCGCTTTATATCAGGACTGAGAGTTTTTGTCTATTGTTTGAATCCAAGTCCGGTTTGGGTTTTGTTTTGTTTTGTATTGTATTTTGTTTTGTGGGTTGTTTATTTTTGCCACTAGCAATTATCCCTAAATGAAATGTAGCCATTAGATAAAGAAGACTGCATATATATATATGTATATATTTTACAATAAGATTAATCACATCTTTATAATAAACCACTTAATTCTGTAGGACTTTTTACTGAACTTATTAACGTAAGAATGATGTTAAACTTCTTTCCATGGTTAAAATAAATGACTTCCTTTTCCAGTAGGCAACTTGGTAGAGTGGAGAAATGACTGATTTTGGAAGACTTGGATTTGGATCTCAACTCCACTACTTCTTACTTATGTGACTATGGGTGAGTCACTTAACCTTCCTTAGCTTCTTCAGTAGTGTAACATGGAAAATGGCAGGGTGGAATTCCTGCAAGATTCAGGGTCAAGCCTCAACCCAGAATTCCAGGCTCCCCCACCCCCCAGGGAACTCTGGGTAAGGGGCAGTTTGGGGCAGTTAGGGGTAGTTGATTCCTGGGGGCTGAGGTGAACAGATCACTCTACTTGCTGATCTCAGTTCTTGATTGCTTTGGAGGCCTTGTGGCAAAAGCCATTTTGGTTCTTCACTGCTGTTAGCCTGTTTAGCTGAACTAGACCTTTCCAGCAACAGCACAATTGTTAATTAGTTATTTAGATTTTAGAAGAGATTAATTACAGGCTTTGAGGACAAGCTAGATATAAAAGCTACCTCTCCCTCCTGGGGGGAGGGGCTGTTCCAAAGGAACAGTTTAGGGCTTCCCAGACCTGATTTTACCTTTTGATCAAGCCTCCGGTCCTTCCCTTCCTCTCTTATCAGTAAACCTTCATCTTTTGGGAGTTGTGCCTGGCTATTATTTGGGGGAATACTCACATCCATCTTCTGCTAAGTTTCCTTCAGCTGCATGACCCATACAAGTCAGATACTCCTTCTGTCCCTGATAATTACATGACATCAAGCTTCTCCTATTTTCCCCAAGTCAAACCTGTGGGGAAATAGTTACATCTTAAGGAGATTAGCTTAGCCTAGCCTTGCCAGAAGATATCAGACTAACCACCATTTCTAACTGATTTCTAACTGCTTGGTGGGAGGGATGAGAGTATAAGGAGTACTCAGCCAGCTTGTGCCCCTCCCTTCTCACTCAAGCCTGTCAGTGGGGGAGGAGTGAGTCCAGAAAAATTACTGAACACTGGCATATCTTCAGCTTCCCAAATATCTCTGTCAAAATCAATATAACAGTAGTAAAAGAAATTTGGGGTTAGATGACCTCTACAGTTCTTTCCAGCTCTGAATCCTGTGATTCCATATTTCCTGTGAAGAGGAGCATAAGAAACATCCCTAAGGAAAAGTGTGATGAGAAAAGGAGCTGGGCCAGTCACTTAGTGATATCTAGAGATAAAAGTCACCAGGGTTGTTCTAGGATCCATGGAATATTTTTAAAACCAGAGAAAGCCTTTGGTGTATTGGGTTAATTCTTTATTGAGTATAGAAGGACAGGAATTGTACATGATAAGAGATGGGCAGAGGGCAGCTGGGTGGCTCAGTGGATGGAAAGCCAGACTCAGAGACAGAAAGGTCCTGGGTTCAAATCTGACCTCAGACACTTCCTAGCTATGTGACCCTGGGCAAATCACTTAACCCCCATTGCCCAGCCCTTACCAGTCTTCTGCCTTAGAACCAATACACAGTATTGATTCTAAGATGGAAGGTAAAGGTTTAAAAAAAAAAAGAGATGGGCTGCCATCTGTACTAGTGGACAGAAGGTCCATACCACCAATGCCATATCTCTGTTGAAGTATCAATCTCTCTCTCTCCACCATACCCTTGTTCCTTCTATGAGCTTTTAGTCCTTCTCACATATAACAAAAGTTAGTAGAGGGAGTCTGAATGTGATCTATATATTTGCAAAGTCACATACGCAAGTAATTTTATGTCTGCAAAGAGATCCTTATCACTATTTTGAGTATGTGTATTCCTCTTTTTATATGGTTTTTAATTGGGTCTGAGGACACAGAATTTGTCCAGCTAGTGCTTTTAGATCTCTCAAGAGACCAAAGCCCTGTTTCAATGTGGGTAACATGGCCTGTGCTTCACAGACTTCCTGGTTGAATGTCAAACATCCATCTCCATAGCACAGGATATTTGGGGAGCCATTAATGTCCTGAGTCTAAAACTGATTCCCAAAGTGGGTGCCACCACCTGTAAGGGTGATAAAAGGGGTTTTATGAGTTCAATATATTAAAAGATGGTCGCCAGAGAATTGAACTATTATCAATCCTCAATTAAGAATAACCTCAAGTCAAATTTGGCTTTTATGGAAGTTTATTTACAATTAGGAAGGTTTAAGGTAGGGAAATTGAGAGAGAGAAACTCTGGCCTGGACCAAGTAAGAATTTAGAGGCCCAGCAGAGGGGCACAGAGGTTAATTAAACAAGGCTTCTATCCACAAGGCCTTTTACAATTAGAGAGGCAAGAGAGGCCTCCCTAAGGGTAGAGCCTCCAGAAATACCAAGGGGGAAGAGAGAGAGAGTCAGCCTAACTTACCCACTTGACAATTCAAAGGGAAGCAGTCAGAAGTCCCACCAGAGTCTCAACATTCCAACACTCCTCCATGAACCAGAAGAGGTCCTCACCAGATGTTCTCTTTCACTGAAGACCTCAGCTGACTGAGGATCCTCTCCTTTTAAAGGGGTCACTTATGCGTCACTTCCTGTTCCTCCCTCCTAATTTGCATGTCCAATCACAATAGACAGTTCTCATAGACCACCTAGGGGGCAGGTCAGTTGATTCTGATTCCTCCCTCACTCTAGCACTTGTGGGTTATGGACCTCCCAGAATTAGATTCTCACCTTTGGTGATTAAATCTAAAGATGGGCAGTGTAAACTTAATCTAATTATCACACGCCCCCTGGTGGGTGTTGCAGCAATCCAGTGGGGTGGTGACGGCCACAGGTGTATTTATCTTTCCTATTAAATTGCTATTAAAATTAAAAAAAATTAATTTCCAGGAGCACTAAGTAATATTTTTTCTGGAAAGGAGGTGGTAGGCCAAAAAAGTTTGGGAACCACTGGTCTAAAACGTTGCCTGGGAGACTCATGGAACAGAATTCACAGGAGTGAAAAAGTGCCTTCATGGTTCTTTCCTTACCTTGGGCGCCACCGGGTCCTAACTCTAGTTACCATTCTCTTAGCTCATAAGGACAGGTACAATCAGCTCTTTCCTTTAGACGCACTGACCATGGCCAGTTCCCCATTCCTGCTCTCTCCACCCCGCTTTGACTCAGCTACCCACAACCCCTATCCACCTTGTGCCCAATCTTGGACCTTTTCACTAGAGAAAGGAGAAAGTCCTACAGAATGAGCTAGTGGATTATACAGATGTGGTATGACAGTAGAGAGGCCAGCCTTCGAGGCCAGGACTCTGAACCACTGGAGGCGCCGGCGAGCTCCCAATTCATCGAAATGAAAGCCTTATTGGATTTGTTTTCTTAGTGAATCAGCCTCGCTCTTGTAGGCACATTAGAGATGTCCCAGGATGAAATGCCTTTTCCCCCCTTTCCACATACCATGAAGGGTCTTTCTTGGGGTCAAAGCCAGCAGTTTAACAAGAATGCTATTGTTCTCTTGATATGTGCTTCTTTCCTCTCATGTATTTTGTATAGAGAAGACACTTAATGTTTTTTGAATAGAATTATCTTCAAATGATAAACTGAATTAAAGTTTTTCGGTTTTCAGAAAAAGATATTGATGCCTTTATTTTAAAATGAAATGGGTTTTAATGAGCAATAATCTACCTCTCTCACTTCCTTTACCTTATTAAAATTTTTAAATTAAAAATTTTATATTTATCATATAATACAATATATGAGCATATTATTTATTACATTGTATTTATTATTTATTATCCATTTATATATATAATATTTATAATAAATGTCCATAAAATAGGTATCAAGTGATAACATTTGTACAAGCCAGTGGAATTGCTTGTCAACTTTGGGAGAGGGAAGGGAAGAGGGGAAGGAAAGAAAATGAAGCCTGTAAACATGGAAAAATATTTNCTCTTTCCTCTACAGTTATCATATGATATGTCAGATGGCCTCCAAGAGTTTCAGTGGCCAACTCCCCCACCCCAAACCATTCACTCTTCAGTTCTTTTTTTAAAGCCCTCACCTTCCACCTTAGAATCAATACCATGTATTGGTTACAAGGCAGAAGAGTGGTAAGGGCTAGGCAATGGGGTTTAAGTGACTTGTCCAGGGTCACACAGCCAGAAAGTGTCTGAGGTCAGATTAGAATCCAGGACCTCCTGTCTCTAGGTTTGACTCTTAATCCACTGAGCACTCAGCTGCCCCCTCCAAATAAGTATTTATTAAGTACTTCCTCTATGCCAAACACTGAACAATGGGACTACAAATGCAAGCAGCAAGAAACAGTCCCTGTCTCAAAGAATTTACCTTCTAATGAGGGAAAGGATTATTTAAAAATAGTGATAATTCAGCCTCTCAACATAAATTAGTCTGGCTCCTCTTAAAGGTATGGGCTAAAAGGGAGCTGAGAACACTGGGAAGTGCTGAAAGTACCTGGGACAAGTACGCGTTAGAGAAGAGAGTTGAGTCAGTTCTGCAGCCTGGGAAGGAATGAGGATATGATTGGCCCGGACCCCCTCCTGAAAAGCAGGATCCAGCCAAACAAAAGAAGAAGACAAGGGAAGAGGGCATTTCTCAGTTAAAAGTAGTCCAAGGGTTGAGTGAGCTTCTAGAGAGAAAAGATTTCGGTGGCATGAACCAGAAAGTCCTATGGAGATGAGTTAGCAGTGTCACCTGGAACTGAATGAGTTCTTCATTTTTAATGAGTTTCACGAGTCTGGAATTCTGATTGTTCTAATTAGAGTTCTTAAGTCTTTCAAAATTGTTTGTCTTTATAATATTTGTTGTCAATTGTATAAATTGTTCTAGTTCTGTTTACTCTGCATCATACAAATTATCAAAAATATTTTTTTTAGTTTTAACACCGTACTCTGTTTTCAGGACTAAGTTGGTGAGAAACAATTTTTTTTAATTTAACATTAACTTACATAGAAGCCATTTCTAAATTGGAGAAAGAACTGTCTAAATTGTCATAGACCTCCCTTCCTCCAATATGACTTTCTACTCCAAGAATAATTTAGTTGAACATTTCAGAAATCTTAAACAAGGAAAAGATACCCCAAACTCTAGCCTAGGTTAGCATTCCTAATCACTGAGTAAACATATCTCTTCTCTCTTCCTCCTAGACTCCTCTCCTCTAGGAATCAATGGAATTTCTCCCAAATATCTATATAACAATTCTAAATTGAATAGGAGACAACTTGAATATATCCCATGGAATGGAAGAGGGGAAGTCCAATGGCATGGACCCTAGTTTAATCCCTTTAGGGAATAAAGGGAGGAAATTGTCTTGAACTGGATCAATTTCTTGGTTATGTTCAGGGATGGAGAAAAGCAATGTTCTTATATAGACTAGATATACTATTGGTTAAATTTCTGGTGGACACGCTTAACCCATTCACATAATGAAATATCTTTTTTCTTTTTTGCCTAGCCTATCCCACCCACTTTTCTATTTTTTTCCCCAGAAGTATGGAAAAGGTCTTAAGAGGAAAATATTAATTCTTAATATTTCTAGAGAAACTAAAATAGATATTTTTATTATACCATCACAAAGTCTTCCTAGGTTTCTTGAAAATGACTCCTTTTGTCATTTCTTATAGCATATATTATTCCATTACATTCATATTCCATAACTTGTTTATTATTCTCCATTTGATGGATATGCCCTTAAGTTCCTAGTTCTTCATCACCACAAAAAGAGTTGCTATGAATTATTTGGGACATAAATGTTCTTTTCCTCTTTCTTTAATCTCTTCAGGGGTATAACCCCAGTAGTAGCAAGGCTAAGTCAAAGGGTTTACACAATTTAGTACTTTTTAGAGCATAGTTCTAAATTACTTTCCAGAACATTTCCAACAATACATTAATGTAATATTTTCACAAAATTCCTTTTGTTCTTTTCTTTTCTTAAAATTAATTGATTCTCTAACTTTTGTTTTTTAGTTATGCTCCCAATTCATTGATCTATTCTTTCTCTCTTTTATTGATGAAAATAGAGTTATAAAATTTCCCCTAAGTACTGCTTTGGTTGCATCCAAAAATTTTGGTATGGTGTCTCACTCTTGTTATTACCTTTAATGACATTATCTTATTTTTCTATTATTTGTTCTTTGAGGTACCAGTTCTTTAGTATTAAGTTATTTAGTCTCCAGATAATTTTTAATTATTTCTCCAGTGGAATTTTATTCAATATAATTTTTGTTACACTGTGTTCTACAGAGGATATGTTTTAATTTCTTGGCTTTTCTGCAATTGTTTGTGATATTTCTATTCCATAATATGTGGCTATGTTTAAATAATAAAGATGCCATATACAGCTAAGAAATACATATACTCACTTCAGTTCTCATCTAATAATTGACAATGGTCTGTCATATATAATTTTTTTAGCATTCTATATAAGTCCTTGACTTATTTTTTTTTTCATTGTTTGGTTAGGTCTAAAGTGGTACATAAGGTTCCCTTACTGTTATTACTTCTCTCCCTATAACTTATTTGATCTTCCTTAAAGTATTTATATGCTATTGTATGGTTTATGTTCATATTTATTCATTGTATATAGTAACTTTCAGCAAAATGAGCTTTCCCTGGTTATCTCTTTTAATTAAGTCTTTTTTTTTTTGGTTATGCTTTAATCAAAATCAAGATTGCTACTCTTGCCTTTTTTAAACTTTATCTGAAGCACAGAAGATTTTATCCCTTATTTCAACTCTGTTCATCTTTACCTATCAAGTATGTGTGTTATAAATAACATATTATTGAATTCTCTTTGGTAATCCATTCTGATACCCTCTTCCATTTTATGTGTGAGTTCATGTCATTCACATTAACAGTTATGATAATTAACTGTGATTTCCCTCTATCCTATTCTCTTATATTTTTTCCTTCTCTTTGCTTCCTGTACTCTTTTTTTTTAAACCCTTAACTTCTGTGTATTGACTTATAGGTGGAAGATTGGTTGCTTCCTGCACTCTTATTCAATACCCATTTGAAAAATAAGTTTCGATTAATATCTTTTTATGTCACTATAGTTTCTACCAGTTTCTCTTTTCTCCTCTCCCTGCAAATAGCCATCTCATATAACAAACAGAATTTTTTAAGACAAAAAAGAGGGAAAATCAGCATAATCAATTAATACCTTCAAAAAGTATGAAAGCATGTTCAGTGTGTACCACCAATAGACCTCCCACCTCAAGGAAATGGGTTGGGAGCAGTTTTTTATATTTCTTCTTTCTAGCCATGCATATTCTTTATAATTTTGCAATATTCACTGTGAATTTGTGTGTGTATATAGTTCTTTTCATTTTCATTGTTGTAATTATTGTTTATATTGTTTTCTTTGTTCTTCATATTTCACTCTGAATCAGTTCATACAGATCTTTCTATGCTACTCTGTATTCATCACATTCATTGTTTCCTATAGCTCAAGACTATTCATTGCATTCATGTACCACAGTTTGTTTAGTCACCCCTCACTTTATGGACATGTATTTTATTTCTAGTTCATTGCTACAAAAGAAATTATGATGTAAAAGATCTCAAGATCTTCCAGACTCTTTTCAGTTTTCCCACTATCAAATAGGAAGTTATTTCTTTAGTAATTTATGTTTTCTAATATGTTAAACTCTAGATTATTGAATTCCATTGTTTCTGATTCTTCTATGTCTATTCTGTTCTATTGACATTCCTCTATTGTTTAACCAATGCTACTGGTTTTGATGATTGTTGACAGAACATAATTTCAAGTCTTGAAGTACTATTCCCCTTCATCCCTACCTTTTCTCAGCTTTTTCCCTTGATATCCTTTATCTTTTATTTTTCTAAATAAATGTTTTATACATTTATAATAATATATAAACCATGATAAATCTTGTAAAGCATCCCATTGATAAGTTGTTAAGGCATTAAAAGTGTAAATTAACTTTAGTAGTGTCTTTTTAACCAATAACGTATTTTGAAATTTCTCCTGAGTTCGTGTAATGAGTATATATATATATATATTGTCAATAGTGCCTGAAAGTTTTCCATTTCATAAAAGTTCTTTTTTTACCTACCATAGACATGCTCAGTTTTTCTAGTTTAGTTATTCTTGACTGTAAGCCTATATCTTTTGTCTTTAGGTTGCTAAATTTCATGTAATTTTAATTGTAACTTCTTAGGTCTTGAATTTTTTCTTTTCTGGTTGCTTGCAGAATTTTTTCCTTGACTGAGAAGCTCTGGATTTTGATGATAATATTCTATGGAGCCTTTATTTTGGGGTTTCTTTCAGAAGGCTTATTTGATATGTATCAGGTATGTTATATATGTTTTATCATTATGATAGTGTTTCTATTTTTTTAATCAATTTTGCCTTATTCTTACTGGGAGCATGCAAAGCCATACCCTAGAATTTTTACACTCAAGACATGTATCACAAATCCTACTAAAGAGAGCATTATGAATCATCCTCTTACCTGACTGGAGTGGGAGAGAGACATCAACCCCTATAGTGGAAACAGTGGTCTCATGCCACTGCTCAAGGGAGATTGTCATATGGAAATAGGGATTAAGATAAAATGAGAAAGGAGGTCACTCTAACCTGCCATCTAGTAACTTCCTATTTTAAACAATTAATTTACTAACTAGGTACTAAAATCTCTATTTTCTAAGCTACCAGAAGACTGAAAATGTTGTCAGTGCTCTATAAATTTGTTGAACTCATAATTTAGCCACCTGGATCAAAGTCACAGTTGCCTGCCCTATTTTTAGTGGTGGTAGAATAAAGAAATATAGAGAGTGGCACAATGCCTATCATAATCACACTGTCTCCTCTCTCTCCATTCTTATTCATTTAAAAAATAAGATTAGCTTTTTACAAAGGGTTAAGCTCTAAGCATGATCCATAGAACTAAGCAATGCTGTTTATGTACTACTGGTAGGATGATTGTTTGGGACGAAAGAAGAGAAAAGGGAGAAAAAAATGGGCATGAAGTAAAGGAAAACAGAAAAAGGGTTACATAAAGCTAATGAATGATAGTATCACCCAACAGTTCCTTCCAGTATATCAGCTCCTACTCATACCCATATATCCTTTTGGAAGGTTAGCCTAAAATCTGTTTTCATCCACATTGGTTCATTCAATGCTCCTCCCAGGCTGTATCATAATGGAAGCTGTCCTGGGAGCTGCCCCAAAGACAAACAGTATTCTTTTGCTTCCAGATCTGGGACTGGTATGGGAGGTTACATGTAATTGCAGTGAGATCAGCAGGAAGAGCAGCTGCTCCTGTTCCTTTGGCATTCCTTTGATCGCTACCTTTATGGACCCAACAAAATAATGCTGATTATCAAAGTGACTTGTAATCACATTCCGGCCAAGGCAAGTTCGTGTCCTTCATTGAGTGCTGGCAGATAGACACTTTTTCAGTTGGTCTACTCCATTTCTGTTTATTGTCATTTGGGTTATTGCTAGCTGCCTTTGACTTGGTTAACTTTGCCCTTCTTTATTCTGGCAGTGTGGTCTGTATTCCCCTGGAGGGGGAACATAAATTGGTTCCACTTGAAAGTGTTTGATGATAGAGAAGCTTGGACAGACCAAATCCTAGGAGTGATTTCAGAGCTTAAAAATAAAAGCTTCAATTATTGTTGTAACATGAACCTATTGGAGGATGAGGCTTAGAGGTACATTATAGTAGTGGGACTTCTTACTTAGGAGAGATAGTTATGCTGGATTTTACTTTCTTGGTTAAGTTATAGAACACTGTCAATCATCAACAAATAATTATTAAGTGCCTACTATGTGCCAGGCATTGCACTAGGTCCTAGGGATACAAATACAAAAAGAGAAGTCCTCAAGGAGCTTCCAACACATATTTGGGAAACGAATCTTCCTCAAGAATTCCAGTAAAGTTAAAAAAGAGGAGTTTAGCTTATTTGTTTCAAGGTTTGCTCAGAATTTGTAGCTGACTTTCCCAAGGTTTGCTGTTCCTTTTCCCACATCTATATTTGTTCTTCTTTTTTGTCTCCACAAATATAAATCTTACAGAATGTCTCTGGTTGTATTATGAAGTTTGGATACTTCAAATGCTTCATCTGTTTAGAAAAACTGGTATTTCTAGTTGACTTTGAAAAATATCATGCCATAGAATCTTCAATGGCATGGACATGGTCCTGGTTCTTTTTTTGGACATGGTCCTGCTTCTTTTATTTATTTATTTATTTTGTAGCTGCATCCAATGCCCAATGACCATTCGAGGACTAGTATGAGACATTCATGGCATGAGATATTCTTTCGATTGTAGATTGTATGAAAAAGGGAGAGCGAGTGAGAGAGAGAGATTTGTTGACTATTTGAACTCCTCTGATCTTTTCAGAATTTGAATATATGTCTCAATGTATGTCTTTGGATATATATTTGAAAATACATCACCTTCTCAATCCAGATTTGATCAGACTCCCCACTAGAGCCTTATGAGAATTTAAACTCTGCCCTTGACATTATTCCAGGGTACAGAGAGTAACCTGAGTAGACAGATGGCCTTTTGAAAGGTTCAACTGCTTACTCTCTGGGTCCAAAAGATGAAAGACCTTTTTTTTTTGTTAAGCAACCATGAGTAGAATGATGTTATTGCTAACCCTGTGGTCAAACTTCCAAGAATATAAAAGATAAAGTCTATGTGTGGATCAATGTTTAAATGCATTTGTCAATGTGGCGAGCCAGGCAGCCCCCTTAAAATGAATCTGCTCCTTTTGAGTTAAAGTAAGTTATACCGAGCTGTTCTGTGGCTTGGGCTCTTGCTAATCTAGCTGCATAGCAGCCCCTACCCATTGCCCCTTATACTTGCCATGATTTATGTTCAGCTGTAGCTCCACCAAAGTATTTTCTTTGAGGTGGAGCTCACCAGCTCGCCATTTCAAGACAAGTTTATGGACCCTGTGTTCATAGCAGGAATTCTGAAAGGGCTGACCATATGCAAAGCGGGTGATTCACTGCATCAGTTGCTAAGGTTCTTGTTTCTTAAGTGTGCTTAAATAGGGAATTTGCAAAGCATGCCTATTGAACCAAGCTATAACACAATCCAGAGTGGTTCCAGTTACAGGTCTTGAGTTCCAATTCCAACTCTGTTATATATTACTCATGGGACCTTGGGGATGTTCCTCAACATCTCCATACCTCAGTTTCCTCATCTGTCAAATGAGAAAGTTCATCTTGCCTTCTCACATTCCTCTGAGGTCTAGGTCTATCATCCTCTGATCTAGCCTCCTACAGAATTATTTCTTCTTTTTTGGACAACGCAATCAATTACACATTATTTATACTGAATCTACCTGATTCACCGAAATAGTGATTTAAGTCCTTTGGGAAAATACAATCGAAGATTCAACTCTCAGAACACTCATAGGTAGAACCATTATATTAAAGCACCATAATAATAATCACAATGATATAATAAAAGCTAATGTTATTTCATATAATTTAAGTCCAACCACTAAATTTAACCTTTAAAATAACTCTTTCTTTAATTCTAACTAGAAGCTATTTATATTATCCTGGAGCACAGTCTATGTAGGTAATAATTGGGGAAGAGTGAAATAGTTTTAAATAAATTAAAAACTTACTTCAATTTAAACATTCTTATTTTGATTGATCTTTTCTATTTTTACTTCATAATCATGTCTGGTTATATACTTTCTTTCCCTTCCCTACCAGCAAGTTTTCCCTTATAAGAAGACTTTTTTAAGGAAAAAAATTCATCAGTAAAACAAATTAAAAAAAAACAAACTATAGACCTTGTCTAATAGTATATGCAATATTCAACACTAAGAGTCCCCCTTCTCACCAACCTGTACAATGAAAGGAAGAAAGTACTTTTTCTAAATTCTTATCTAAGGCCAAATTTGATCACAGAATTTAATTTAATATTAAAATGTCTCTCGTAAATGAGTTAAAATCAAATGTTTCACTTAAGAACTGGTTGAATCCTTACAGGTATTTTGTACAAGACATTAGGTATAGTCTACCAATTACTGATAGGTAGATATTTTTCAGGCTGTCTCAAAGTAGCTCACAGATGTCTGACAGCTGCAGCTATTATAGCCCCTTGTACCAGCATTGCTCTATGACTCAGAGGGATGTTTATGCCAGAGAATTCTGTTAGTGCAATACTACCCCAGTGATACCCCATGAGGAAATACTTGTGAGTGTTGAATGGGAGGAGAGGGGACCCAAGCAAGGAAACCTAAAGCCAACCCCAGGATTATAGGCAAAAGTAAATAAATAAAACATTCCACCTGCCCTGAAGTAGGACTTTTTTATAAAATACCACTGATACTACCTGTGTGACACTGGACAAGTCACTTAGTTACCACAATCCTCAATTTCCTTGTCTCTAAAAATAAGGGGGAGAGGGGTGGCCAGATGGCCTCTACAAAGCCTCCCAGATCTAAATCTATGATGCTATAACCCAATCTCTTTGGGTCTCAGTTTCCTCATCTGTAAAAATGACAGGTTTGGACTCACTGGCCTCTGAGTTCCTTTCCATCTCTAATTCTGTGTCCTATGACTGACCCACAAGTAGGAGCAATTTTCAGTCCTGTTCCCTATTGGTAGAAGTAAGTGACTCCTTATCCTTACAATGAGCCAAGAGTAAGTAGCCCACCAGTCAGCTACATAAATCTCTTAGAGAATTAAGAGATTCTTAGAGAAACTCTTAGAGAATTTAGAATCAGAACTGTGGCCTGAATTAAATTCATTGTCAATATTTAAGTACCCATTGATAGCTAAGCCATGTATTAGTATTCCAAATAAATAAGTACACTAATGGGCAACTAAGTGACTCAGTGGCAAGAGCTCCAAGCCTAGAGACTGGGAGGTCCTGGGTTCAACTATGACCTCAGATACTTCCTATCTGTGTGACCTTGGGCAGGTCTCTTAACCCCCATTGCCTAGTATTGATTATATAATAATATTATAAATAGTATAATACATAGTAGTAAATAATAGTAGCTAATACATAGTATTGATTCTAAGATGGAAGGTAATGGTTTAAAGAAATAAGTATTCTAATCCTTCACTTTCTGATTTGGGGAGACTTTGCATTCAGGTGTGGAAACTCTGAATCTGTATTAGTGAGATAAGTTATGGCCATGGATCACAGAACTAGAGAATCTTAAAATTGAAAAGGATCTCAGAGAACATCCCATACTTAAACAGACATTTTTCCTATTACATCCATGATGAGTTGTGGTCAATCTCATGAGTGAAGACTCTACCGATAGGATACTTAACATCTCCAGAGGTAGCACACTCCACTTTTGAATAGCTCTAATCATTAGGAATTTCTGTTAGACTCATAGATTTTTATTATACATCTAGAAATGAGAAGGACACTGAAAACTTATCTGGTTTTGTCCTTTCATTTTATAGATGAGATGGATGATAAACAGATGAATGGACAGACAGACAGATAGATAGATAGACAGACAGACATAGACAGGTAAATAGATAGAAGAGATAGATAGATATAGATAGACAGACAGATAGATAGTGAGTGAGTGTATGAGTGTGTGAGCATTTATTAAGTTATTACTCTTTGCCTGCATATGCCTGCATTGTGCTAAGCTCTAGGAATACAAGCAAAAAGACAGTCCCTGCCCTCAAGGAGTATATACTCTAATAGGGAAAGACAAATACATAAAAGGAATCTGAAAAGGTGAGCTGGGATGGAGAATGGAGAAAGGGTGGCAAGAAGTAATTAATCTAAGGAGTCATGGGCAAAGCCCCATGGCTGGTGAGGGTGCTTCTTCAAATGGAGGTTCCAGGGATGAACTCACCGCCATCAGAAGTGAAGGCATTGCTAAGGAGAGAAGGTCACTGGCTCAGACTGAACCTGTTCTAAAGTGGATGAAGAAACTGAGGTCTAGGGGGATGAAGTGATCTATTCAGTGTCAAAGAAAGGATCAAAGATCTCTAGCTAGAAGGAATCTAAGAGGCCATTTTACTGATTTATTGACTTAACATGGAGTCAAAATATGCCTCTATAATTTCCACACGTTGTTACTGGTTCTGCCCTCTCAGGCTAAGTAGAACGTAAATGCTGGAACACAGTTTTCCTGGCCCATCCCCTTCTCAACTCAATTGATCTTGACTGGAAAGGCTGGGATGTAAAACTGAGAAGTAATCAATTGAGTGGATCTTCCTGCAAGAAGCAAGTTGTAGGTAGGTTTTGAAGATGAAGAATGAAGATTTGTTGTAAAGGAGGAGAATATTATTTCAGACAATGGAAATGGCAAATATGAAGCTTTATGGGCAGAAGGAACAATACATGTTGGTATAACAAAAAGGAAATGAAAGTTAATGAGCTGGAAATTATACATCCAGCTCCTACTAACTACTCTTCACTCTACCTAGAGTAATCACCTGGAGATGGTCTGAGAACTTGATTAAAAAAAAAAAAAAAAGCTTGGTATTCCCACTGGATAGAAGAAAGTAAACTTCTTGAGGGCGAGACTTTCGTTTGTATCTTTATCTAGTTCCAGGGGCCAATACATTATCTGTTACTAAGAAATGTACTCCAAAATTATTTGTTGGATTGAATAGTTTGACTAGGGCTTCCCAAATACAGCAGCACATTAGAAATATGCCACTTAAAGTAAATCAATTAAATATGATACTTAGTAGATATTTTAACATTTTTTTAAAAAATGGTTTTATAAGACCTTTCATCATAGCATCATTGCCCTCTTTCTCTTTACCAACACCTTTGCTTCATCTCATTGTGCCCCCTGAAATCAAATTTTACATAAGACTGTAGCAGAGGGAAGGGGACCTTCTTAAAAGCCTTTTATCACAGAGTCTAAAAGTCAAGTTGGCAGCTTCATCCCTTCTACATGATCCTTTTCCTGATCTGCTTTACAGTTTTCCTCTACACACACCACACACACACACACACACACACACACACACACACCACACACACACACACACACACACACACACCACACACACACACACACACACACACACACACACACATACACAGCTGCTAATATCTCCCCATCCTTGGAACTAACCTGTATTTATTTTGCAAATGGGTATAAACATTTATGTATGTACACATTAGTATATGCATATGAAAAGATCAAAGAGAGAAAGAGATCTTGACTAAATTTTTGTTGTTGTTGGGTTTTTTTAGACACTTATTTTCCATCTTAGAATCAATATCATGTAATGATTCCAAGGTAGAAGACGGGTAAAGGGCTAAGCAATAGGGGTTAAGTGACTTGCCCAGGGTCACACAGCTAAGAAGGTCATATTTGAACCCAGGACATTTTACTGGGAAGCTCCAGTCTCTTTTCATTAGTTTCTGTCTGACTTTATCACAGAATAACCAAACTTCAGACCTGGAAAGACTTTCACAGATCATGTAGTCCAAAGCATATCTGAATCAGTCAATCAATCAGTTACTCAATCAATTGATAAGCTTATATTAAGCACCTACTATGTACCAGGTGCTTAGGATATAAAGACAAAAAGATCAAATAATCCTTCCCAAATTCAAGTCCTCCCTACGACCTTCCTGGCAAGTTGTTGACCTTTGTTTGAAGATCTCCGCTGTGGGAGAACCCAAATCCTCCAGAGACACTCCATTCCATTTGAGGATAACACCCATTTTTTAGGAAGTTTGTGGGTAGAAAAACCTACATCCTTTTCCCACATGGCAGTCCATCAGAGTGTTGGAAATAGCTATCATCTTCCCAATAAGCACAAAATACTGAGACTGTTAGAAAGCAGAAACAGAGCCCAGTGGACAATCATATAGACCAAACTCTAGAGTACAATAGGGTCCTCCTTGGTAGAAAGAAGTTTGATAGTATATCCTGCAAAGACAGTGCTGCTGGGAAACCATAACTTGTTACTTTGCTATGTGACATTGAGGTTAGATGCCTCCAGAATGAACACTACATGACAACTAAGCTTTTGCCCATGGACTAGGTCAAGACTGGAGACTGGATCTTTTCCAGTACCTGGTAATGATGGAAATTATATTCTCCCCCAGCTCCCCCCCCTGCCATACGAAACATACCAGCCTTTAGAAACTTGTCATCTTGAACTAGAAAGTACAATCTATATCTGCTCAGTATAAGATGTTGAATGGAATCAAGTGCTTTGTACTTGGGATGACCTTATCTGGGGTAAGTTTTATCATCCACTTGAAGAATCAAAAAAATAGCTCATTTTTTCTGCTGTGTCTCAGTACTAGAAATATCATTTCATAAAGGAAGCAGAGTTATATGGTGAGACTCTTTAAATGCCTACCCTATGGTGCTTTCTGAATCACTGGGATTTTCCTTCTTCTCTGCTCCTGAATCCTCTGAACCCCAGACCTTATCATCTACACTGATGCTGAATCCCAAGGACCTTTAGTCCTTTTTATCTGCCCTATAGTTGCATCCTCCTATATGTGTTTTCTTCTCTCAATAGAAGGCAGACTTTAGGACAGAAATGTCTTGGTTCTGTATTTATATCTTCAGTGTCTAGCACATTGTTTGGCTTTTTCATTTATTTGTTTATTTTCATTTATTCATTCAATTTCATTTTCATTTTCTTCCTTTAATTTCCAAATGACTATCATGCCAATCACTGGAACATCTCTTACAGCTGCCATCTTGTGTTCCCTCACACTGTTATTACCCTACTTCAGTACCTCATCACCTCCTAGCTGGACTACTTATAACTGCATCTTAACTGGTCCCCTGGCTTCTAGATTTGATGTGTCTCCCACATAAACACTGAAATAATCTTTCTAAGATTCAAGTCTGGCTACATTCCTTCTCTGTTTGAAAAGTAGCTACCCATTGCTTCGAGGCTATAATTTAAATGTATCCTCCTCGAAGGCTGACTAAATATTCCAAAAAAAAAAAAATCCTAATCACATTGTCTTCTGGAAAGTGGCAAAATCTGTCACCTGAGTGGTATGGAGAGAATGTGCTTTGTTGTTATATTTGCTGCATCTGTGGATATAAATATATAAAAGCTTTTGCTGGATCCTTTAGCCCAGGACCTTCCAGTGAATGCTGAACTTCTGATTTAAAACAACGAGGGAAGGGAGAAAATAACTACCTGCAAGATCAAATTGGGAACAAAAGTTCATCAGAAGTTGGCAGCTGGGACTTGAGAGCAGTCCCTGAAGATGAGAAAGGGCAGCAGATCCTGAGTCACTTGTGTCCCTTCGTGAGGAGTTTCCTTGGGACCCTAGAACTGGAAGGGACGTTGAAGACTTGCTGGTTCAATGTGTACTTGAATAGGCATCCCTTCCACATTCCTGATGTGTGGACTCCATGTCCCTGTGTGAAGACCTCCACTGAGGTGGACACCAATTACTAACAGCTCACATTTATAACTCTCTATGGTTTGTAGAGTAAATGATATGCAGTCTCATTTGATCCTCACTGCACACCATATGAGGTACAAACTATTATTATCCTTATTCTGTTTTTTTTACCGATATGTTTTCAAGAATATTTTGAAAATGTGCTTTTGTATTTTTAAATTTTGCTTTAACATTTGTACAGTTCACATTGCTTGACTCACAAATAATACTTGTAGGGTTAAATGGGTCAAAGTTAAAGAGTATTTACTAAGCTCTGCCATGCATAGAGAACTTTTTTAATACTGAAAATTAAAAAAAATAAATTTTACACCAATATTACAAATTTGACTGTCTAAACTTAAAACCCTGATTAAAATATAAACATTCACTTAATCCTTAATGCTACTGCTTGTTGATAGAGTTTAACATTACATTCTATAGATGAGGAAACTAAGATTGAGAAAAGTTAGGTGACTTGCTCAAAATCACATAGTTAATATAATAATATAATAATAATAGCAGGGGTCAGCAATGTATGGCTCTCGAGCTATATCTGGTTCCACCTCCTGACCTGCCAGTCCAGGCAGAGCCCCTGGATGTGCCCCAGGGGACCCTTCAGCCCCCCGCCCCATATTCCAGCGCCTTCTGCCTCCATCCTCCTCCTTCCACAGGCGTTTATGGCTCTCACGGCCAAAAAGGTTGCCGATTGTTGATCTATAGCAAGATTCAAACTCAAGTCTTCTTGACTCCAAATTCAATAAACCACCTCCCTTCCTCCTAAGGCAGCCCAATTCACTCTTTTTGGTTTTTTTTAAATCCATGCCCTCCGTCTTAGTATCAATTCTAAGACAGAAGAGCAGCAAGGGCTAGACAATCAGGGTTAAGTGACTTGCCCAAGGTCACATAAGTAGGAAGTATCTGAAGACAGATTTGAACCCAAGTCCTTCCATCTAGAGACTTGGCACTCTACTGTACTACTGACCTGCCCCCCTTCCCAACCCATCCCCAATTCACTCTTGAATAGTTCAGTTATGAAGTTTCTCCTTACGGAAAGCTGAAATCTGACTCTCTGCATCTTCTATCTGTTTTACCTAGTTCTGTCCTGTGGGATCAAGTAGAACAAGTCTCATCACTTTTTTGATCGACAACCCGTTAGTCACTTTAAGTCAGGTATCACGACTCCCCCGAGTCTTCTTTTCTCCAGTTTATTTAACTGCTACTCATGGAACAGAAATTCCAGACCAAGTTGTTCAGGTTACTCTATTTTGGGGGCAAAATAGAAGGAAATGATACCATTTCAATCTAAAGAGGAGAGGCCCAAAACTTGATGATTTCAGTTGGTGACACAATTGTTGTTAGGTTTGATAATAAATTTAAAATATATCACTGGCAAAGAACCTCATGGGGTTGTTGGCTGGGACCTTCAAGAAACCATTAGCACTTCATATATCAGAATTTAAAACTGACGGTGTAGATAAGGCAATTTGAGCCTGGCCTGGTGCTGCCCTCGAAATATACTGCTGAGACAGAAGATCACTTTCTGGTTGGGATAATCATCAGACTCTGAAGCTCAGGCAAGCAGAGGGCTGAGCAGAGACTGAAGAAGCAGGAGCACTCCCAGCCTCGCTTCTCTGGGGATGGACTCATCACAGCCTGTCATGGTGCACCTTTTTGCAGAGTATGCACAGCCTGGTTGGATTACACACATTCATTTTGCCAGAAATAAGGAGCTCATAACTGATGATTTCTTGTCCAAACCCAAGTCTGATGGGTGTCCGTAGGAGTAATGTTGGTCCAAGGTTAAGGTAACTGTAACTAGAGTTACCGAAGAGGATCTTACTGTACCTGTCACCAACTAGATCAAATGCCCGCCATACATGTCATCAGCCATATCATGTGTTTCCTTCATCAGTCACTTTTAAATCTCACTTTTAGTAGAGTTTGGCATGAAGAGAAGAGCCATGTTTCTAAGAGAATTACAAAAAGGAGGACAAAAGGAGAGAGTGCCTCATATGTTCTCTTTTTGGTCAAGATCTTTCTATTTGGTGACAATCTCGGCTGCTTCTTCCTAGCTCTGTATATCTGACTGAAACAGGATAAGGCAAGAAGTTATTTGTTCAAGGTTCAAGTGCTCTCGTGACCCTTCCCAATATAGCCGAGAGTGTAATACAGTAGGTCCTCACGTAGCAAAGCTGCAAGTCAGGCAGCCCTGGGATCACAGATCAGAGGGTCATAGATTTACAGCCACCAGAGAAGGAAAGAAAGAAAGACTCTTTTTTCCCCATTTATTTTTTAAGAGCTAGTAGGGACTTTAAGGGCATCTAGTCCAACTCTGTCTTTCTATAGAAGTGAAGTGACTTATAGGATCTTAGAGTCATAGATTTAGAACTGGAAAGGATCTTAGAAGTCTTCAAGTCCAACTCATTCGATTTATGGATAGAGAAGCTGAGGGCCAGAGAAAGATGATGGAATCATAGATTTAGAACTGGAAAGAATCTTAGAAGTCTTCAAGCCCAACTCACGTATTTTAGAGATTTAGAAGCTGAGGCTCAGAGAGGGATCATGGAATCGTAGATGTATAGCTGGGAAGGATGGACCTTAGAGGACACCTGGTTCAATCCTCTCATTTCACAAATTAAGAAACTGAGTTTAAAAAAGGATAAGTGACTTAACCATCATAATTACCATTTAAATTCCAGTTTGGTTCTTAGAATTATGAAATCACCCACCTGAGGAAAATTTCTGTTCCTATTGGGATGTTTTTAAGTCACTTAATTCCCAGTGAGGGCTTACCAATCATTAATAATAATAGCCCGTGTAGTACATAAACCCAGTACTTAAGAATTGGTTTATGTACTATCTTTAAATTATTTCTACCCTTTGCATGTTGCCTAGTTAGGGAAGGAGCTGAAAAGGGAAGTTACCTCCACGACATGGGAACGTGAGAAATTTAAAGTAAAAACTACTCCCCCTGCCCCCCATCACTGGCTGACAAGTCATTGAGATTGTACTGAATTTGTTTCTTAACTGATTCCTGTGAGACTTCATTTAATTAAGATTTCAAAGTCCTTAAAATCTTCTTTGGAAAATCCCCACCAATCCCTCTCCAAACAGAACCATACCCTATAACAAAGAAATACATTAAGCAAAATACACAGTGATGTTGTTTTTTAAGGAGTATGTTATTTGCAGCCTGTCCTTAATTGATGAGACTGTAGAATGCTCTCTACTGTCTGCCTCCGCAGAAGCCCTGCAGCGATGGTGCCTCATTGTGGTGTGGAATGGACCCTGGGACCTCAAAAGTCATATTCTAGTGCTGGATAGGTACAGGACCAGATGAATTTGGGTAAACTGATTCACCAGGCTGACTGAAGGGCAAGCTGTTTCACAGCCAAAGTAGCTCTCATGGGTTGAGATCTGCATTGATAGTGGCAAAACTTTCAGTGACAAAATCACAGCTCCATGAAATATTGAAGCCTTGGAGGAAGTTGGGAAAATGTCGTTCATGAGTCACTCAATTGTATTTACTAAGTGCCTGAGTTGTGCTCAGAAAGGTGCTAAGGGCTCCAGGCCCTGAGCTCATGAAGCTTGCATTCTAAGGAAAGAGAGACATCCATGGAAGCTGCTATAGTATATAGAGCAGATGGATGGAAGGTAATGCTGGGGGGAAGACACTAACAGTCAGAGGGAGGAGGGAGTTGATCAGAAAAGGCTTCTTGAAGGAAATGGTATTTGATCTGAGCCTTGAAGGAAAGCAAAGGATATGAAGGAGAGGAAGGGAAGCATTCTAGTCGTGAGTGATGGCCAGGGAAAAAATTCCCAGAGTTGGGAGATGGAGCTCCATATGTGAAGGGAAGGGAAGACAAGGGAAGATAAGAAGATGAGAAGACAAGAGGAGGGAAGAGAAGACAAGAGGAGGGAAGGGAAGGGAAGACAAGGGAAGATAAGAAGATGAGAAGACAAGAGGAGGGAAGAGAAGACAAGAGGAGGGAAGGGAAGGGAAGACAAGGGAAG
>NC_058134.1:228540067-228548508 GCF_016433145.1 Gracilinanus agilis | reverse complement strand
TCTCTCTCTCTCTCTCTCTCTCTCTCTCTCTCTCTCTCTCTCTCTCTTTCTCATCAGAGAAAGAGCCTATGTAAAGGGAGAGACTGAAAATCACAAACTAGTGGGGATAATAGAAGGGGCAATCTGCTGGAGAAGAAAGGATGAAATAAGATCAAGGATGCTTGCAAAATAGTTTGCCTTGGCATCTCTTCTGACAGATTGGGATGTTTCCTCTATTATTTTTTCATTTTTATTTTTCATTCACTTTTTTAGTTCATTCATTTCATGAATTATTGTGCTGTTGAGCATTAAAGAAATCTGCTCCTTTTTCTTGGTCTCTTCCCTAGTGACAGGATACCAAACAATACTCATATAAAGTTAACAAAAGAAAACAGAACTGGAGGGTAAAGTAACAACATTGTTTTCAGCTGTCTATGGAGCAGCCTAGAAAAAGAAAATAATTTATTCAGCATTTATTAAATGTCCATCACTGTGCTGGTACTAGGAATACAACGACCAAGATGAAATAGTCCCTGCCTTCAAGGGGTTGATATTCTACCAGAGATACACACAGATCTTTGTGTGTATGTATTTATACATACATATTAAATAAATAAACGTTAATACAAAGTAATTGAGGGGTGGGACAGATATCTGGGGTGATCACGGAAGGCTTCTTGAAGGAAATAGCCATTGAACTGAGCCTTCAAGGGAGCTAGGGTTCTAAGACTCAAAAGTGAAGAGGGAGCACCTTCCAGGCATGGAAAACACCTGTAAAAATGGCCAGAGACAGGAAATGGAATCCATGCTCCTATATATAGAGGTTTGGCTAAAACAGAGAGAAAGTGAGGGGGAATTTCTTTAACACTTGGTAACTTCTTGGGTTATTTTAATTCTATCCACAAGGTAGTCTTTTCAGATTTCCATGGAAAAAAGTCTTTGCATCATGAGAGTTTTCTTGGAACAGAACAGGGGAGTAAGTGCCCTTTTGAAGTCTCCTTCAACCCTGTATGCTGTCTGGGGAAAATACCCCAATTAGCAGAGACATAACCAGAAGGAAGGAAACTTGATTTTTGTTGCTAGTTCAATTACCAGCAGATGGCACCCAGGCTTCCTTTGTGTTTGACTAAAGCTTCTAAAACACCAGAAGCAATATTATTTGGCTTATTAAAAAAGTGAGGAGGGGATAGAGGTCTCTCTGCTGCTGTCTCTTCAGGCTTCTCTGCTGTCTGTATTGTTCTGATGCCAAGCTGTTAATGCTTTAAGCCCGAGGCTCTAACTTGAGCAGGAAGAGTTTATTTTGGGATGAAGAATCTTTCCCTGACACTCTGGCCTTTCAATCAATGCCTTTTGTTTTTTCTTTATGAACTGAGAGTCTTCAAGGAAGTGCAGGTTCTCTGAGGCAGTGGGGAGAACCTCTAAGAGAAAGAAAGATTGAAATCATGTCCTTGTTTGGCATTTACATTCCTTCACAATCTTGCCTCCCTTTTCAGGCTGACTCTACATTCCTCCTACTCAGACACTCCATGTTCCAGCCAAACATGCCTACTTGCTCCCTCTCTGTATGCTACATTCCATCTCCCACCTCCCCTCCTTTAATTGGGCTGTACCCCATGCCTGGAATATCCTCCTTTCTCCAACTCCCTCCAGAGCTCTTCTAGAAGAGGTCATTAGTGATGCCTTCCAAAATTATCAAAAACTGGAATGGATCTGTTTGTACAAAAATATTTATAGCTACACTTTTTGTGGTGGCAAAAAATTGGAAAATGAGGGGATGTCCCTTGATTGGGGAATGGCTGAACAAATTGTGGTTTATGATGGTGATGGAATACTATTGTGCTTTAAGAAACAATGAATCAATGGATTTCTATTAGAACTGGAAAGACTTACATGAACTGATGCAGAGTGAAATAAGCAGGACCAGGAGAACACTGTACACAGTAACTGAAACATTGTGGAACAATGAAATGTAATAGACTTTGCTACTAATAGCAATGCAGTGATCCAGGACAATCCCAAGGGACAGAGAAAGAACTGTGGGAGTAGAAACACAGAAGGAAACATACTACTTATCACTTGTTTAGGTGAGTATGTGATTTAGGGTCTTAAAAGTGGCAAGGAACAGGAAAGGGAAACAAGAATCATGTAACCATGGGAAAAATTTTTTTAAATAGTAAAAAACAAAATTATCTTTATCTTTACTTTGACTTTTATGCCAATCAATAAGAATTTTATTTCTACTAATAATAGCTAGCATTTGAATGAATAAATAAAGCATTTAAGTGAGTTCTAAGTTTCATCTATAAAATGAGCCAGAGAAGAAAATGGCAAAACCACTCCAGGCTCTTTGCCAAGAAAACTCCAAATGAGGTCTCAAGGAGTTGGACACACTTCAAAGTACTGTGCTGAGCCCAAATAGAAAAGTCAGACAGTGTCTACCCTCAAGACTCTCCCGTTCTCTGGGAGAAACAACACAGGTAGAAACTGGATTAAATCACTTGCCTAGGGTTACACAGCTGATAAGAGACTGATTTGAACTCAGGAAGATGAGTCTGCCTGATACCAAGCCCAGAACTCTATCCACTATGCCCCCTAGCTGTATCCTAGGTCTATATAGAGGGAGATTTCAGTAAGATAGATTTAGGAAAGCAATCTCCCAGGATCTCAGATTTAAAAGAAACTTCAGAGGTTATCCAGTCCATACAAACCTAAACAAGATTTTCCCCCTTAGAAAACAAAATCCTTGAGATGCAACTGGGTAGCTGGATGGAAAGAAGGTTTAAAAAAAATTTTTTTAAATACCTGTGATTGTCATTTAAATACCTCTATTCAATGAGAAATCCACTTCCTCTTGAGGTGGCCCACTCTACTTTCCTCTTTTAGTTCCAAGGGTTTTTAAATTTTTCTTTGTATCAAGAATGAATTTGTATTTTTGATTTGTGACTGATTTTTACCCTCTGGGGCCAAGCATAAGTCTAATAATTCCTCTTTGTCTCCTAGCCTGCCAGGCTTGGAGCCCAAACTGCTATAAAGACCATCTTACCCGACCTGCAAACACTTATCCATGATGGCTAAGAGACAGATGGACATGCCAATAAATAGCCCTTACAGAGAGCTTTACGGTTTGCAAGAGTTATCTCATTTGGCCTTCCCAACAGCCGTGTAAGGTAGATATTATTGTCCCCATTTTACAGATGAGGAAACAGGTTCATAGAAATTAGATGACTTGTCTAAAATAATATGCCTAGGAAACTGCAAAAGCCAAATTCCAAGTCTTCTGATTCACTCTGTAATAAAAATAGGGAAAGTAACAACCTAGTAGAAGAGCTATAGAATTAAATTTGGGTCATATTTAGTGATGATATTTTATTTTATATGGACTCTGAGCTCTGTCCATTTTATTTTGGGTGAGAAGATCTTACAGGGCAGTGTTTTAGATGGGAGCTGGGATTTCATTGGTTGAAGGTCTCCCAGTGAGGGAATGCTCTCTACCTGCAAAGTTCAATATCTGGTCTACAACTTATAGTCTTAGAGAATTGCCTAGACCAGGGATGTTGAGCTCAAATAGAAATAGAGGCCACTATACTGTGCCCGAGGATCTCATATTGACTTAGAAAACCATCTACTAATTAAGATCTATTTGCTATATTTTTATTTATTTTGTTCGGTATTTCCCAATTATATTAACATTTTTTTTTATTTTATTTTTAGGTAAATGGAGTTAAGTGACTTGCCCAAGATCACACACCTAAGAAGTGCCTGAGGCCAGATTAGAATCCAAGTTCTCCCAACTCCAGGTGTGATTCTCTATCCACTGTGCCACCTAGCTGTCCCTCCCAATTATATTTTAATCTGGTTCCGATGACACAATTTATGGGCTTCCAGTTTGAGACCTCTGATCTAGAGGACTGAGAAGTTATGACTCACCCAAGATCACATAAGTAATATGGATCCCAGAAAGAACTTGAATCTGGTCTTCCTGACTCTGAGGCTCTCTCTCTATCCACTATACCATGTTGTTGCCCCAAAATAATTTATGAAAATTGTTTCAATTTTTCTTAGCAAATTTTGATTTTTTTGTCAAAAATATTAATATTACCTCAAAATTATTGTTGTTGTTGTTATTGTTGTTATCTTTTTAAAGGAGTCAGGGAAGAAAGTTGGAGATACTTGATGCTTGTCTCTTTTTTAAAAAATTTCCTTTCTTTTTAAACAAAAATCAAAATATTCTTTGCAGGGTGCTTCAGTTTCACATCTCTAAACAGAACCAACCTTTTGATACACAGGATTTTCCCTTAGTAGATAAGAAAGCTGATATGTCAGATTTGGAGGAAAAGGAAAAGAAAGGACAGCATGTGACACATTTGGGCGCTTGTGCAATATTGCACAGAGAAAATTCCTTTCAGAGCCCTCCAGAGGCTATCATTTTACCCAATGAAGCCCAGGCTTTGCAGCCTCCAGGACAAATTCTTTCAAATGTCCAGATCTTCTTTCCCACCTTCTTTCCTTTTATTAAACCTAGTTACTGGATTAACTGTATAACTAGCCTCTTACCACAGAAAAACCTATTGTGATGAAATGTGGTAGAGAAAAAGGAAATATTCCTGATTTGTTCTCATTTGTTTATTTGGCATTTCTTTGTGACCTTTTTTATCTGAAGTTACTACTGGGTGTTGTAAAGAAGTAAGAGAAGAAGGAATTTTCCATCTTTTAAATAGAATTCAAGAAGATCCCTTGTTCCACTCTTGACTTCTTTTTCTTTTCTCGATTCAATATTCTGGATTTAAAAGGTTTCTTGGCGTTAGTAGGCTTCTATAAGATATAAACTATATTCCCTCTTTCTATCTTTTACTTGTTCTTGTTCTTGTTCAGTCATGCTCAACTCTTTGTGATCCCATTTAGGATTTTCTTAGCAAACATACTGTAGTGGTTTGCCATTTCCTTCTCGAGCCCATTTTACAGACAAGGAAACTGAGGCAAACAGGATTAAATGACTTGCCCAGGGTTCCACAACTAGTAAGTGTCTGAGGTCAGATTTGAACTCATGTTGATGAATCTTCCTGATTTGCTGCTCCAGTTCTCTGGCCACTGTGCCACTTACCTGCCCATCTTTTACCTAACCTAATTTAAAGTTAATGAAAAATGGGAAAAGTAGGGCAGGAGCCATTTCTCATATTGTCTTTGAACCCTCGGTATTAGAGCAATCAGTCACACAAAACAGATGCTTAATAAATGTTTGTTGGAGTATGTTGGGTCCTACTTTAAAACAAATTTGTTGCTATTTGAGTCGAGCAACTAATTTTCAGCTTATTGATAGCTTTTTGTTCTGCTTTTCATTTCTCTCTTTATAAAATTACTAAACACAAGTTTCCTTTTCCCTGATGCATTTAATTGTTGTTAAATAGATCACTAAGTATTTGGTTGAGGTTTGGGGAGGGAGATAAAGAGCTCCTAAGTTATGAATTAGTTTTATAATTCTCACCAAACTGATCATTTTGGAGGAGGAAAAAAAACTGTTCTTGCTGGGTATCTTCCTTGGCTTCTTGGTAATTATAGAATTTCATCTGATTTGTATCCCCTTTTCCTTGTTCAGCTTCCCAAGGATGCCTAAAACTGGTCTGGGCCTTTGCTTTCTGACTGTGGTTTCTTTTAGTGAACACAGCTAGCATGTTGAAGATAGAATTTGAAAACCTGGTCTCCTGTCTTCAGACTCCAAAGCAACTGTTCTGCCAGTGCCTTTAAAAAAACTTTTTTAACCCTTGCCTTCTGTCTTAGAATCAATATTGTGTATTGGTTCCAAGGCAGAAGAGCAGTAAGGGTCAGATGACTGGAGATAAGTGACTTGCCCAGGGTCACATAGTTAGGAAATGTCTGAAAATAGATTTGAACCCGGGACCTCCTATCTTTGGGGTCTGCCTCTCAATCCACTGAGCTACCTAGCTTCCTGCCTTTTTTTTTTTAACAACCCCAAGCAAACAATAAAAAAAGAAAACCCTTATAACAAATATTCATATTCTGGCAAAACAAATCCTCACATTAGCTATATCCCCAAATATGATCCATTCTTAATTTTAAATTCATTACCTCTATAGCAAGAGACAATTAGCATGTTTCATCTTCAGTTTTGTGAACTCAGTATTTATCATTGCATTAGTTCTACAGTCTTTCAAAATCGTTTTTCTCTATAATGTTGTCATTATAAAAATTGTCCTCTTAGTTCTGCTCATTTCACTCAGAATCAGTTCAATCGAGGTCTTCCCAGGTTCCTCTGACACTTCTTACACCACTCTTATTGTCACTTCTTATGACAAAAGAATATTCCATTACAATCATATTCCATAATTTGTTGTCATTGACCATTTTTTTTAATAGATAGATTTACCCAGTAGGAGATTCTGCTAGGGGTTCGAGAGAAGAGCATAATCAGATAGAGAGAAGGTAAATATTGGGATTTCCTCTGAGCTTTGTAGATTCTGAACACCAGGGTTCCAAAAATCACTTCCCTTTTAAGGGGTTTTTGTATGGGAGGGGGAGGAGGGAAATAGTCTTTATTTCCCCAGCCTCAGTCTGATCTGTTTGAGTCATAATTATCATGGGATTTTAGGGAAGCTTCAATTAAAAGAAAAGTCAGCTCTAAAGGGTCACAGGGTCACCCTAGAAACCCTTGGACTCAAAGATCAGCACAGAGGAAGGATCCCTGACTGGAGGTAAAAGGTCTGGGTTCAAATTCTGCTTCTGGCAGCTAATTTCTTTGTTGCTTTGGGCGAGTCACTTGATCTCTTTGGGCCTCAGGTTCCTTAGCTGCAAAAATAAGAATATGATTATGCCTTCTGAGGTCAAGAGATAAAATAACTTGTCAATAGTCATGAAGCTGGGATGTGAACCCTCAGTCTTCTGACTCCAAAGTCACTGCTTCCCCAATCTCAAGTGGAATGGCCAAGGAGACTGACCATATTTTTAAAAGTTTAGTAGATTTAGGAATCATTTTTTCTCTCCTTTGCCTGTTAAAATTCATATCTTTTTTTTTCAAGAGTCCAATAAAGTATTCTATGCGAAAAAATAATAATTTAGTAGGAGACTTCTTGTACCCAAGGGATCATTACCACAACAGAGAAAGAGACAATAGTTGCCATTATGATAGAGATTCAGTGTTGCCACAGTCCTCCAGGTCTGCTTGCCTCTCAGCGCTACATTGGTGCCATGCTGGTGCCATGCGGTGTGATGGGCACAGCAAGCATGACATCCTTTCACTTTTGTTTTTCTTTAACTTTTTCAGATAGAAGATTATTGGACAGTTCTCTTTATACAGTAGAATTTATTTTGGATTTATTTATATTGACATTTACCTGTTTGTTTACACTCACATGTATATTCCTTTTTATATGTCTATTGTCACTTATATTTTTGTTTACATTTACATGTATCTTCCTGTTTACATGTCTATTATCACTTTTTGTTTACACTTATGTATATATTTGCATCTAATTTGCATATATTTCTATTTACATGTACATTTCTATGCTTTTTACATGTCCATGTATATTTCAATTTCTATTTACATATATATTTCTACTTACTTTTGTTTATATTTATAAGTATGTTCATATTTATACTTACATTTTTATTTATATTTCCATGTATATTTATATTTCCACATATTTATACCAGAAGTAAAATCTTCATATTGCCTTTAAAAACTTATGATTCTGACCATATTAACTGCTTGAAGGGGATAAGGAATTGCTGACTCGGGCCAGGAGGCCCAGCGGGGAGCTGTCGAGAAGTGCAGCAGGCAGAGATGGGGTGGCTTTGCCTTTGCCAAGCCAAGGCACTGTCAGAACGGTGACCTCCTCAGCAAATAGCAGCTGCAGCTATAAAGGAAAGGCTGGTCTTTAAGTGCACATGTTGTGGGAAGGCTTGTCAGTCACCAAGTGGTCTGTTCAGCACACCCACCCAGCAGGACTGGCAACCATTTCTACTTCTGAGGGGGAAGCGTGGTGACATTTAGGCTTGGCCCTCACTTTAAACACAAAACTATAAAGACCCATAATACAGATTAGTTAGTGAACGGGCTTTTCTGATCAAATCATATGTTCTCATTAAGTAGTTAAATGTATGTAATATTTCAACATGCTAATTCATATAGGTTTATATATGTGTAATATATAGATTACAAATTTTTCAAGGACAGAACACAATAAAATATACTTCAAAATAAAGCTTGGCTTACGAAATTTCTTCTTTGATGATTCAGAAGATCTTTAAGTAATTTTAGTGCCTTAGGGAAAATGTAATACAGGAAAGAAGGAAAGAAAGAATGGAGAGAGAAAGGAAGGGAGGAAGGAAGGGAGGAAGGGAAGAAAGGAAGGAAGGGAAGGAAGGAAGGGAAAGAAGGGAAAGAAGGGGAAGGGAGGAAGGGAGGAAGGGAGGGAAGGAAGGGGGAAGGGAGGGAGGAAGGGGAG
>NC_058134.1:228523052-228537138 GCF_016433145.1 Gracilinanus agilis | reverse complement strand
AAGGAAGGAAGGAAGGAAGGAAGGAAGGAAGGAAGGAAGGAAGGAAGGAAGGAAGGAAGGAGGGAAGGAAGGGAAGGAGGGAGGGAGGGAAGAAAGAAAGAAGGAAGGAAGAAAGGAAAGGAAGGAAGGAAATAAGCATTTATTAAGTACCTACCAATTTCCAGGAATTGTGCTAAATGCTTTACAAATATTAGCATAGTTGATCCTCACAACAAACCAGGGAGATAGGTGTTGTGTCTATTTTCACTTTTTAATGAATTCGTTTATATATTCACAGCTAACTCAAAGGCTGAAAATGTAACTCATCTGGCACTCTTGACATGACTAACTCCATTCTGAATTTGTAATGAGCTTTCCTCAAGGATTCTTTTTGGTTTTACCCTACATCCCCCCAGCCCTTTCATATACTTGCAGAGTTCAAGCAGTCAATAAGAGAACCCTCAATGAACTCTCCAAAGACTTAAACAATGCCCAAATATCTCTTTGCACTTACAGGCTAGTGTTGTTTGTCCTTCATTTTTTAAAAGGACCAATGACATCACAGTTGCTTGTGGATTGGATTTAAGAAAGGCAGAATTGCACCAAGTCATCAGCCTCACTCTCTCTTCCAGAGTCCCTAAAGTTTAGTTGCAAAACAAAAGTCAAGATGACTGGCAGTGGCCCAAGACACAGTGGATGACCTTGGCATCTTCAATGTCTGGCCAAAATCTAAGCACCAGAGCCCCTTCTTCACCTGCCTTCATTGCCCATTAGGGACAAATTGTTCTCATCTGTCCATTCTTCTAGAGAAAGTCTTCATGTGCGTGGAGTAGACATCCCCCTAAGTCACCAATGGGTTTGAGGCCTGTTGGCTAATCTCAACCTGCTTTAGGCCATCTGCCAACACAGTTTTGCCATGGTGTAGCCACCGCACATGCTACAGCTTCTTGGAGCCACAGATGAGAGTTGGGTGAAAGGAATACACCAAAGTTAGATGAGCATCCCTGAAAAAGGCTCGACAAGCCCTCACACCAGAGGTGCTAGTCCTCCCTGAACATCCCATACACGGGCAGCTAGGTGATGAAGTAGATAAAGTGCCCGAGATCACACCATGATCATTTTACAGATGAGGAAAGAAACTAAAGCCTAGAAAAGTCTCAAGTAGGTTGCCCAAGACCTGGCAGTTAGAAGTATCAGAGCTAAAATTTACTTGGATTGAAACTGTTTTGGACCTAGGATGTTCCCTAAAAGTTGCTGCTGCTTTAAAAAAGAATAAAAATTGGATAGTCAGTCTTCTTGTCACTACATCAGCCTAAATAAAATAAAAATAATAAAATAAGTATAAATAAATAATAATTTCCCCCTGAATAAAATAAAAGAATGAATAAGTAAAATAAGCAATTATAATTATTATATAAGTAAAACAAATAATTATACTATAAACAAAATAAAATAATTTTTAAAAGTAAATAAAAAATTTCCTCTCAGACACTATATGTTTAAAACATTATGTGTAACTTATAGTTGGTGTAATTTTTTAGTGTGGCCTTGAATACTTTTCAGGAAGATAAAATCAATCTTATTTTGGGGGGTAGAAGCTATATTTGGGGCACAACCCATCTTTAGACCAATGTGGGTATTTATTGTCTTATAAAAAGATGGCAGAATGTGCCCTTTCCCTTCCCCCATAAAAATTCTGTTCAATTAATATTTATTAAACGTCTACTCAATAAGGCTATTAGGTATAAAACAATTTTAAATGATATGGTTTCTGAATTTACAATCTAGTGGTAGGGGAAGAGTCATGTACACAAACAGCTTTTACACAGGTTAGAATACAGTTAAATGCACAAGAGAGGTTGAACAGTGAAGCCTGTAAGAAGTGGCAAAGGGAGGAGATATTGTCTGAAAGACAAAATCAGGGAAGGCTTCATTTATTAAAAGTTTAAATTAATTGCTGGGGATTCTGGATAAATCAGAAATTTTGTTGTACTTGAGACATCTCCGACAGAAGCATCTTTTCATTTTCTCGGGCTAAATTTTAGTGTTTCGATCACGAAATGTCTAGTCAAGATCCTAAAGAGATGCCCAAAATGGTAACGACATTATTTCTGTAGCCTTTTGAAACTTATAAAGCATTTCTCCCATAGGGCAGATAGTAACTTTCTCATCTGTGAAATCAGAAGGCTGGGCTAGATAGATGATCTCAATGATCCCTCCTAACTCTAAATCCTGCAGTGAGCTCCATTTTCCAGATGAGGAAAGCGAAAGCCGAGAGAGATCAGTTGACTTGCCCAGTTGACTTGCCCAGACGACTTGACCAAATTTGTCAAATAGGTAGGAAATATAAGAACTACATTGCAAACCCAGCTCTCCCGATTCCCAGGTTTCAGTTCATTTACTCCTCTCCTACACTTCCTCCCCAGTGAGGAGTCCTCTAACGTGAAAAGCAAGGAGGGTGAATCCACCATGGCAAAAAGAATAAATTAAGAAGAACTCTTGGCATTTCAAAAACAGAAGGATCGATTTTGGTTTCCCCTCTTGTAGCCCTCATCAAGTCTCATTTAAAGCAGTGTGTGGCATTGAGCCTGGGACTTTAAAAAGACATTCAGGCTTTGGGAAGGGTCCAGAAAACAGCAACAAGACTAATTTGGGAGATGAAGGGTATGTCTTATGAGCAGAGGCTTAGAGAGCTTAACATGCTTGGGCTTTAAAATGAGGTGGGTGAGACAGTATCTAATGATAGCAGGCAAGGATCTGGGTAGGAACTTGTTCTTGGTTCAGGGTAAAACCTGCAGTCATATTACAGAGAGACCAGAAGGGAGGACTGGTGGTTTGGATTTTTCTTTTCCATTCTAAGAATGAGGAGCAGAGGGATATTTATTCAAAAGGAGGGGTATTGTAAAAACTCCCTGGATTTTCCAGAGGTGTTTGGGAGTACAGATAACCCTGACTGCTATTCCTAAGATGCAAAAAATATATCTAAAATAATAAAATAAAAATAATAAAAAATAATAATAATTGCTCCCAATGATTAATATCAGTCACCCACAATGAGCATATACCTCTGATAGTAATTAGGTCCTTAAGCACTTTAAGAAACAAACTAAGGGGTGGGGGGGAAAGACTAAAGGGAAAGACTAAATTTATTTTTATTTTTTAAACTCTTACTTTCTGTTCTAGTAACAACTCTTGGGCAGAAGGATCAGGGTTAGGGTTAAGTGACTTGCCTAGGGTCACACAGCAAGGATGTGTTTGAGGCCAGATTTGAACCTAGATCTTCCTGATTCCACACTCTATTATTCACTGTACTACCTCATTGTCCCTGGAAGATTAATTTAAATAAAATAATTTGCTGCATAATTTAATGCAGTCTAACAATATTAAGTGACTACTAAACATAACATAAAAAGACCACACAATCTCTGCCTTCATAGAATTTATAATCTAGCTGCAGGAATACAACAGGGAGCTCTGGACTCATCCATGAGATGACTTAGGTTCAAATTCTACCCCAAACATTTATCTGCATTGGAATACTGGACTAGTCACTTTCTCTGTGCCTCACTTACCTTATCTGTAAAATGGGAGGAGGGGTAGGTTCAGTGGTCTCTCTGATCCCTTATAAGTAGATAAGTCTAATACTGAGGTAGAATGTGCAAAAGGCAAAAGAGAAGAACAGGGAGGAAATTGGAGAAAGAATAAATCCCTTTCTGTTTGGCAGGCTTAGGGAATGGTGGTATCAGAAGAGATGTAGAAGTGGCCCCAGAACTGGTCCTTGAAAAAATAAAATCATCCTACGAGCAGATTGTAAGCTCCTTGAGGGGCATATTTAATTTTATTTCCCCACCATTAACACAGAGTAATCATACAATAAAGTTTTGTTAAGGGAACTGAACAAGCAGAGACAGATAAGAGAGTGCTTTCTAGGCATGCATTATGGGGAGGAGAAGGCAGGACAAGATCAATAAACAGTTGCACTGGAGTATGCTGTATTTGGAGGAAAGTGATGTGAAATTAGGCTGGAGACCTTGAGGTTCTGGGAGTCTCCTATAAATTTAAAATCTGCCAAGGACATTAGAAGCTATCTAGTCCAACTTTATAGATGATGAAATGATGGCCCTGAGACACAGCCACATGGATAAGTCTGCAGCAGAGCCAGGATTTGAACTTAGTCTTGAAATCCAGTCCTCTTGCTGATATGGTCAAAGGGAGACACACTAGGGAGAGCCTAAATGCCAGGACAATGGTTTTTTTTTTCATATTTTGTCTAAAAGGAAGTTGCTTTTGACAAGAGGAATGATATGATCAGACATGTGCAGTAAGATTATTTGGGCAGTAGTGTGAAGAATAGATTAATCGGGGCAGCTGTGTGGCTCACTGGATTGAGAACCAGGCAAAGTAGAGAGATGTCAGTGTGAGAATATGTAAGATCTGATACATGAAATGGCAATTGATTGGATATAGATGGTAAAAAAAATAGGAAAGAACCAAAGATTGTATTTATTTCAGGTCATTGAGTACTTGTTATGGGCTTACTCTATGTCAGGCACTAGGGTACAAAGACAAAAATGACTGAGATTTCCAGCTTTCTGGAATAGGAGACTCATGGGGCCCTGAACAAAAAAAAAGGGAGGTTGAGAAGAAAAACAAATTGGGGAGAGGGAAGGAGATTATGACTTCTTTTTTTTCCATCTCAAAGAAGTCCCACTGTGGGAGTGTGTCCTCTCATTAGGGATGGCCTGAATTTACTGCAATATGAGTATTTGCCATTCTCAGAGCATCACATAGAGAATCTGCCTCTTCTGTTTCCTTCTTGAAATCAGTTGAGTTTGAAGTATCTGGAGGTCTATCAGTTATCCCTTGAAGGTCCATCAGAACACGGATCCAATTATAAAGGGTTAGAAATGAGTATGTAACTGAAACACCTCAAGTTCATTGAAGAACACACAGGTTCAGTTTCATCTCTGCAGTCTCCTCCTAGTCCTGAAGTGGTAGCCCTCTGAGAGCATCGTGGGTCCCGAGCTTCAGCTTTGTGCCTCTGGAGCTAAGCTTTGGGTCCCACTATTGTCAAATGTGGGGAGGGGAAGGCCCAGAACATTTTGCTCCAAAGCTGAGCTGGCCCATTCTTCCTATAATCCCACTAGAGAGGGAAGGAATCTCCTTTGACAGTGAGTAGTGCCTGGTCAGCCCCAAAGAGACTTCTCTCTCAGGCTGCCAGCCCCTGGGATAACTTCATATAAGCTCTGGGTACAACACTGCAGGGACCCCATAGCCAATAAGGACAAGGGGGGTTCCTCCTGTCCATTTTGGGTCACCAGAAAGACTTATATTTTAACAAATTTTGCTCTTCAGAATTAACAGGGTGAAGGTTCTGTCTAAGAAAGAAAAGCAGCTTAGGGACATCATGCCATCCATCATGCCCCATGGGAGCTGGCCAGACATAGGTGCCAATAAGTCTGCTCCCAGATGGGATTTATGCCTTCTAAGACAGTCTGGGGCCGCCTATCTTCAGAGGGAAGGCAGGGAGGCCACAGAGGGATGACTAGGATTTAGAGTTGGAAGAGAGTCTCAGAGACCATCCAATCCAATCCCTTTGCTTTATAGATGAAGCTAATGCCTATCCTGTTGGGGAAGGGCTTCGAACACCTCCCTGGGCTTTGGGAAAGTTATAATTATTCATTATTTTTGGGGCCTTGCTTGAAAGTTTCATTATTAAAACACTAAACTCTAGCCCAAGAAATCTAAAAAAACTGGTCTTGTTGAAAATATCTCATATACCACAAAATCCTATTTATCCAGAATCCAAACTACCCAGAAAGCTCAAATAACTAGATTGAAAAAAAAAAAGAAGAAGAAAAAAGAGAGAGATCTTGCTTGATCTCTCAGCCAGAAATGACCCTTTCTTCTAGGGATTTCTCAGACCAGTCCATGCAGCCTCTCACTTAGTAGTATTCTAACTTCTATCATGACTTTTTTGCTGACAAGCTACCACACTTTCCAGCCACCCTCTTGCCATCCATCTTCCTGATCTCCAGTCCCCACCTCTAACCCATCTATCTAGCTCCCCACCCTAAGGGCAGAAGGTTTCTGACTAGTTATCATTAAGTATATCTAGTCTGACCCAGACATACCATGCTGCTCCCAGGGCCCATCTTTATATGATGCCACTGTAAATTCCTCTCCTCACCCCTGCCACTGCTCCCCACTTTCCACCTCTAGTTCAGTCTGGGAACAATCAGACTCCCCATTCAAAGACCAGTGGAAAAAGACATAGTACAGTGCCTAGCACACAGTAGGCTCTCAATAAATGTTTTCTCATGCAACTTTCCCATGAAGTTACAAAAAAGTGGGGGAAATCCATTTATTTCATCAATGCAGGAGGTGGAAGGAGGAATGCAGATCCCAATCCATCCGTGCCTTCTCATCCCATGAAACTCTGGTTCATGTCCTCCCACTACTCCTCTACCCAGTGAGTTGAGAACTTTCATCTCATTCTCTTGACTTTACATATGTACCAATGAAGCACATAGGTCATCCATCTGTCTACTGTCCTTTGCTCTTGTTACATGACCAGTCTACTTTATTTTCCTGTCATATATCTATCTCTCTGACAATGTCCTCCATAACACTTCTAACCAATTCTTCATTGTCAATATATCACAATTTGTTCTTGTCCATGATATGCCTCTCCATTATCCCTATGTGTTCATGGCTCAGTTTGGTGACCTTGGGTAAATAACTTAGCCTCTATGATCCTGTTTCTTAATTAGTATAACATTCCTTTCCTTGCTTATTTTATAAGGATCAAAAGACAGAATGTACTTAAAGCATTTCATGAACTACAAATGGACATATTATTATTGTAGCACTGAACATTGTTAGACCAAAAAGAATTTTAATAATAATTCCATGGGTCATACTTCAGTTTTTATTAGATTACTTAATTGTCTAAAGCCTTCCTTTCTTTGGACTTGGGCTAATTTTAACTTCTTTTAGATTTTGGATGTTTAATTTAAGCATGTTCTAATTCTTGTGTCTGCATCAATAAAATTGAAAGATAAAAAAATCTATGTTTCAGAAATAAAAAATAGACTATCGGTGGAGAAGGGGAGGATAGGGAGCAAGGAGTTGAGTGGTGGTATATTTGTTCAAAACCTACCATGTTCAAAGCTGTAAGAACTGGAAAAGCCATGTCTGGAGCCCAACAGAACAAGTCTCTATTCCTAATGACTCATGATGACCTTTACAATACTCGAAGGTCTCTGTATTTCTTACCTCTCAATTCTGACACAGTCAGAGCAGGGTCAAGGTGCCCAGAGAAGACTCGAGAACCTTGGCCATACAGACAATGAACATTCTTTTCCTTTCTGAAGATTTTTTTAATACCCTTACCTTCTGTTTTAGAATTGATACTAAATATTGGTTCCAAGGCAAAAGAGTGCTAAGGGCTGGGCAATTGGGATTAAGTGACTTCCTGAGGGTTACTTAGCTAGGGAAGTATTTGAGGTCAGATTTGAATCCAGGACCTCCTGTCTCCAGGCCTGGTTCTTTCTGAAGATTTCAAATGGAAGTAATTTGCCACTTTTTCCAAGGAGTTATTAGTACTTTCGGGTGTTTTTAACAAACAGTCTTTTAAAATAGCTTAAGTTCGTCTAAACTTGTTTCTGGTGGTGAGGCCAGGACTGCTTTCCTTTTTCTTTGTATCTTCAATGTTTAGAAATACACCTGCCTCATAGA
Source organism: Gracilinanus agilis (assembly GCF_016433145.1). NCBI lineage: Eukaryota > Metazoa > Chordata > Mammalia > Didelphimorphia > Didelphidae > Gracilinanus > Gracilinanus agilis. Next base: position 228,529,419 of record NC_058134.1, on the reverse strand, counting down.
AGGTGCTTAATACATGTTCATTAAATGATTGATTTTTAGCTTGGGTGCTTAAAATCTTTCACTCTTTATCACTCTTGCTCTCTCTCCATCTATCCACCCATCCATCCATCTATCCATGCATCCATCCATTTGTCTATCTATCTATCTATCTATCTATCTATCTATCTATCTATCCATCGATCTTTACCTGTATCTATTATCTGTCAATCTATTGATCAGTCTCTCTCCCCAGACCTGTGACTTCACGGTTGTAGGGTGAGCCCTATGAAGAGCTCCTTCTTTCAATGCACATCAGCTTCTAAGTTACACCTTAGAATCTTAGAGAGTTGCTTAGGACATCCAGGCTGGGAAACCACTAGATGAGGCACCCTGCCTGAAGTCACACATCAAGCACATATTATTGGTCAACATGCATTTAGGGGCTGAGTATACAGCAAAAGCAGTCCCTACGACATGAATAGGCAGTTTTTACATGATGAAATCAAAACTATCAATAAGCACATGAAAAAGTGTTCTAAATCCCTCCTGATTAGAGAAATGCACATTAAAACAACTCTGGGGTACCACATCACACCTAGCAGATTGGACAATATGGCAGCAAAGGAAAGTGATAATGTTGGAGGGGATGTGGCAAAATTGGGACATAATGCATTGCTGGTGGAGTTGCAAATTGGTCCAACCATTCTGCAGGGTAATTCGGAACTATGTGCAAAGGGCTTTAAAAGAATGTATGTTCTTTGACCCAGCCATACCATTGCTGGGTTTGTACCACAAAGAGATAATAAGGAAAAATATTTGTACAAAAATATTTATAGCTGCACTCTTTGTGGTGGCAAAAAACTGGAAGATGAGGGGCTGCCCTTCGATTGGGGAATGGCTGAACAAATTGTGGTATCTGTTTGTGATGGAATACTATTGTGCTGAAAGAGATAATGAACTGGAGGAATTCCATGTGAACTGAAAAGAGCTCCAGGAATTGATGCAGAGTGAAAGGAGCAGAGACAGAAGAACATTGTACACAGAGACTAATACATTATGACACAATCGGATGTAATAGACTTTTCTACCAGCAGCAATGCAATGACCCAGGACAATCCAGAGGAACTTATGAGCAAGAATGCTGTTCACATTTAGAGAAAGAACTGTGGGAGTAGAAACACAGAAGAAAAACATATGATCGATCATGTGATTCAATGGGGATTTAGTTGGAGTTTTTATGTTAAATGATCACTCTATTACAAATATGAATAACATGGAAATAGGTTTTGAACAATGATACATGTATAACCCAGTGGAATTGCTTGTCAGCTCCAGGAGGGGGGAAGGAAGAGAGGTGGGAAAAATCATGAATCATGTAACCATGGAAAAATATTCTAAATTTAAAGAAATGGAGATAATAATAATAGCAAAAAAAAAAAAAAAAAAAAAGGAGTCCCTGCCCTCCAGTAGCTCATATTCTAATGGGGGAGACAACTTGTAAATAAGTAGGTAAATACAGGGCAGCTAGTTGGCACAGTGGATAGAGTTCAGGGTCTGAAGTAAAGAAGACCAAGTTAAAATATGACCTCAGACACTAATTAGCTGTGTGACCCTGGGAAAGTCATTTAACCCTCTTTGCTTTAGTTTCCTCATCTGTAAAATGATCTAGATAAGGAAATGGCAGACCAGTCCAGTATCTTTGCCAAGAAAACCCCAGATTGAGTCACAAAGAGTCAATAGCAAAACAACAAAAGGTGACAATAAGATATAAAGTGAGTGAGAAGAAATCGTTAGCAGTTAATAGGACCAAGAAAAGCCTCCTCAGAAAGTGAGATTCAAGCTGTGCCTTAACAGAATCTAGAGAAACTAGAACCTGGAAGAGAGAGAACATTCTAGGCATAGTCATTCTGGGCAAAAGTAAAGAGGCCAGTGTATCTGCATCATGGGGTGGGTAGAGAGGAGTAAGGTATAAGAAGATGGAAAGGTGCCAGGTTGTGAGGGGCTTTAAATGCTAACCAAAGGATTTTATGTTTGATCCTAGAGCCACTGAATGTGTGATTTAGGAAAATCATTTTATCTTCTTGGTACAGTATAGATTAGGGCTTGGAGAGACCAAGTAGAAGGTGACTGTAATAGTCCAGCTGGAAGATAATGAGGGCCTGAACTAAGGTGGTAGCCCTATGAGTCAAGAGACAAAGACAGCAAAGAGAGATGTTGCGAAGGTAGAAAACAAGATTTGGCAACACATTGTAGAAGTGGCATTAGTGAGAGAAGAGTTCAAGATGACAACTTCTTATTTTGAGCCTGAGTGACTGAGTAGCTGGCCCTGGGCAAGTCAGAAAGGGAGAATGTTCTGAGGAAAAAATAATAAGTTCTATTTTGGACACGTTAAATTTGACATGTCTGTAGAACATCTAGTTAGGGATGTTGGAATGTGGGAGAGGGAGCTCTTCATAGGGAGCTCCCAACAAGCATGAAATCACAGATCTGGTGAGAGAGATCCATCAATAGATTGATAGATAGAAAGACAATAGGATTGGCTGTATGGATCTGGGAATCATCTACATAGAGATGATTATTGAATCTCTAGAAGCTAACAACATCATCAAGTGAAATGGTATAAAGGGAAAAGAATGGGCCTAAGTCAGCCTTGAGGGACATGCATAGTAGGCGGACATGACCTGGATAAAGATTCAGCAAAAGAGACTGGCAAAGAACAAGAATTAGGACAGGTCAATGTCATAAAAACCAAATAGTTGTGTGAATGGAATTAGCTCACCTTCATTCATTTGTGTAGACTCTAGCCACCAGAAACAATGTCGCCCCACTCAAATTAGAATTAAGTGGGGAAGGGGAAATCTGTTACCCACACATGACAGTAAGTAACAAATCAAAAACAAGAGACTGCCCTTTGGACAGTCCAAAACAGTGTCGAGGCTGCCATTTGTCCACTTGAAATTGGAGGTGGATGTAGGAAGTGACGAAAGCTGCCATCTTTTAAATATGGTGGTAACTTCCCATGGAGGCAGTTGGAGCTTTGAACTTGGGGTTGAAGAATTTCTGGAAAGACCTCAGACTGCTTCCCTTGAATTGTCACGTGGGTAAGTTAGGCTGACTCTCTTTCTCTTCCCTTGGTGTTTCTGGAGGCTCCAGCCTCAGGAAGGCCTCTCTTATTGGAGGAGGCCTTGTGGCTAGAAGCCTTGTTTAATTAACCTCTGTGCCCCTCTGCTGGGGCCTCTAAATTCCTACCTGATTTGGGCCTCTGGTCAGGGCCAGAGTTTCTCTCTCTCATTTTCCCTACCTTCAACCTTCCTAATTATAAATAAAACACCATAAAAGTCATCCTGACTTGGGTCTATTTTATTTTGAAATCAAGTTAATTGATTTCTAGTGACCATACCTTAAATATCTAGTCTCCCCTCTTACATAGTAAAAATAATAGTTAACATTTTTATAGCACCTACTATGTGCCAGGCACTGTGCTAAGAGCTTTATAATAATTATCTCATTTGAACTTCATAACAGCTCTGAGGAGTAGCTACTATTCTTATCCCCATTTTGATGGGGAAAACTGAGGAATGAGGAAACTCATGAGAGTCAAGGAAATTGGGCCACAGGGATAAAGTAACTCACCTAAGGTCACATAGTTTGCAAGTGTCCAAGACCATATTTGACTCCGGGCCCAGCACTCTACCCACTGCTCTCACATCTTTCTCAGCAAAGTGAGAGTATCCAAATCAAATACCATAGAGAGCTCAAGAAAAGTGACCAAAAGACCATTAGATTTGGCAAACAAGAGATCATTGGGAATTTTGCAGAGGACAATTTCAGTTGAATGTGGCAGGACATGAAACCAGATCTCTCTGTCCCTGTAATTATTTCTGTCCTCTACACCATGCTCTCTCTCTCTCCAGGTAGGGGTTACATATTTCTAATTCAGACAAGTGGAACCAGGTCACGTTGTTATCCCATAAATGGAAGTCCAGCTAATGAGGACCCTCATTTTAACCTCCCTTCAGTATGCCACCTACGAGCCACTCTCTTTGTTTTTTGTTCTCAGACTTCATCTGCCTTTCAGCTCCCTACGAGAGTCAAGAGTTCTAGCAGGCCAGGACGGCCTCTTCTGTCCGCCACACCAACTTCTCCACCCAGGTTATAAGATCTTCTGGCAGATGTGCATGTCAGTAAAGGAAGAAGTATCTTCTCCCCTCTGAGTTTCTTTCTGCAGTGTGTCACAAGCCAGTAATGTCCCATCACCTCTTTGGCAGCACGCATGAAAGCTGCCCATCATTGTAAAGATTCTCCTGCAACATGAGATTTTGCTCTTGAACGTGTTTCAGATGTGATTGTTCCTGTGCTGGAGATGCTGAAAAGTGATCCTACTTCAGGGTGGTCCCGTGTTCAGCCAAAGCCACCAAACAAAATAGCTCTAATGAGCCCTCTGCTCTGTCAGAGAGGAAAGGGGACTCAGACTCACAAGCCTAACTCATTATTTCAAAGGAAATTAAAGCCCAGAGATTTGCCCAAAGACACATAGGGAATAGGGAACAGAACTGGGATTTGAACTCTGAGCTTCTAACTCCAAATCTAGGGCTTAGAACTCTCAAAGAATTAGAAAACCAGAGCCCGTAAAGACCTGAGAGATCATTCTGTCTAACCCCCATTATTTTACAAATGAAGAAATCAGGGCCTAGATAGGAGGCATATATTACTCAAAGACACAGAGCTAATTAGTCAGGACTAGAATGCAGGTTTCCTGACTTTCAGCTGAGAACATGTTGATTTGGTTCTTGAACAGCATGATATTGCAAGATAAGTCTGCCAAAGAAGAATTATTTTCTTTAAAAGAAGACCAAATTGTAAAGAATAATGTTTTTGTGCTCACTTCGGCAGCACATATACTAAAATTAAAGAATAAATTTTTTTTAATGATCATGTTTTGGCTGCCTGTTAGCTCTTAGTGTCTGGGAGTGAAAGGAAAAAAATGATGTGAGTAATGGCATCTGCAGTTGTATAGGAGATCTAGGATGGAGAATAACTTTGGCTTATAATCCTATGTCTTTCTACACTCCTTGCAAAGGAGGTTGTCTCAGCTGTTTTTCCTACTTGGCTAAAATATGGTGCTAATGAGATAGGTTCCTTATGTGAGGGTCCAGAGGAAAATTGAATGAGAATATTTAGATGCCTCAGCACAAACCCACAAAGGCAGCCCCAAGCATGTCCCAGACTCCTAGGACCATCTCATCCTGGCCCCTCTTTTTACAGAGGAGGAGACCAGGCCAGAGAGAGGAAATCACCAGAGTCCCATGATTCTCAACAAAAAGAAAAGTAGTTTCCAAGCTTAGCTGCAAGCTGATCCTGCAAATGATTTTAGCTCATTGTTGCTCCATGATAACTTTCTATGGAATTTACTAGTTCTGAATAGCTTTGAGACATCACTAAATGGTAAGGGACTCCACTATACTTCAGGGTAGATTCATCCATCCTTTTGAAATAAAATGGTGAGAGAACTTTCATATGTCTTTCTTTGCCAGCATTTAAGCAGTTTAAAAGTCTCTGTATTGGGGCAGCTGGGTAGCTCAGTGGAGTGAGAGTCAGGCCTAGAGACAGGAGGTCCTAGGTTCAAACCCGGCCTCAGCCACTTCCCAGCTGTGTGACCCTGGGCAAGTCACTTGACCCCCATTGCCCACCCTTACCACTCTTCCACCTATGAGACAATACACCAAAGTTAAGGGTCTTTAAAAAAAAAGTCTCTGTAGAAGGGTAAATGGAATTGGGTTTGTGTCCACTTTGTCTTGTCTGGAGGAGGAAGCAAAACCAAAAATTCAGCATGTACCTTTAGTTTGACTTTAGGTATGTCATGCAAAAATAAAAATTAGAATATGCCGGAATGATCAATTGTTAAGGAAAATGAAAAGCGAAATGAGGTTATAATTTTACCAATTACTCCCTGATTTGTTACCTTAATGAAAAAGTCTATTATTCTAGCCAAAATCTCAGTGGCAAAATTTTTTGTTTTCTGAGCCTGGTGAGGGTGAGATTGAGGGAGAAAGAAATGAGGTATTAGGCAGAGAAAGGTTGAGGTAAGAGGGGAGAGAGAAAAGAAAAGGGTGAAAATGGGGGGAAAGAATTGAAAGAGAAAAAAGGAGGAAAGCAAAGGAAGGAAGAACAGAGTTGAAAGGGAAAAGATTGAAAGAAGAAGGAATGTAAGAAAGAGAAAGGAAGGAAAGAAAGGATAGAGAAAAAGAAAAGAGGGAAGAAAAGAGTTGAAAGAGAAAAGATTGAAAGGGAGGAAGGAAGGTGAGAGAGAAAGGAGGGGAGAGAGAAAATAGGGGAAAAGAGAAGAGTGGGAAAGAGAGAAGGTAAGAACAAAGTTGAAAGAGAAAAG
>NC_058134.1:228422591-228511096 GCF_016433145.1 Gracilinanus agilis | reverse complement strand
CTTATCTTTACTGCGCTTCTTCCTTGGAACCAACACTTAATATTGATTCCAAGATGGCAAGTAAGTTGGTTGTTTTTTTTTTTGAAAATTTTTATTTAATTAATTGATTTAGAATATTTTTCCATGGTTCCATGATTCATGTTCTTTCCCTCCCCTTCTTCCACCCTCCTCCAAGAGCCAATGAGCAATTCCACTGGGTTTTACATGTGCCATTGATCAAGATCTATTTCCATATTATTATTTGCATTAGGGTGATCGTTTAGAGTCTACATCCCCAATCATATCCTCAGTAAGTTTTTTTTAAATGTGAGTTTCATACCAAAAATAATGAAAAGCAGTCAGAAGTTCTGGCCCATTTGATTTGCTGTAGATACAAAAATGACCTTGTAAGCCCTGGGACTGATATTTCTTCAGTCATTGGGGCCCATCAAGGCAATATATGAAGTGATTGATTTTTCTGATTGTGTCTGAATTTGTGATGCTCCAATGGACACAAGTTATTTTGAAATGTACAGGGGTCCAGAATATCAAGGATATTTTACACCCTTGCTTTGGAAAGAATGGAATGAAACAAAGAATTGAAATGGAAAGTAGGAAAGAAAATGACAAGAAAGTACTTTGCCTTCCCTTATTCACTTAACATCACTAAGGCTGGCCTGAAGAGATCATATCCCAAGGCAAAAAGATCTGAGGTTATGATTACTGGGCTATTGCTATTGATCTTTGAAAAAGCATCACCAGTAAGAAAGGAGCCATAGGATTATATATAGGCAAATGCCTTTGGAATTGGTCTTGAAATTAGAATCCTAGTTTGACTTTGATTCTTCCCAAAATTCTAGAACTTATTATGAAAGCTTGTTGGATTGTGAGCATTTAGAAAGAGAAACAGTGACTAGTAAGAGTCAGGATGGCTCCATCACAAACAGGTCCAAACTAACCTCATTTTTTTTTTGTCAAAGGGACTAAACCAAACGATTAGTGAAATTTCATAGACGTAATATACCTAAGATTTCAACAAAGCATCTGGCAAAATCTCTCATTCTGTGTGAGTTGACTGGATGGGGAGGTGAGCTAGAGCAGTTAGTACAGTTAGCTTGATTTGGGTGCTGGTTGAATGACTGGACTCGATGAGCAATCATCGATGGAGAGACGTCAACTTGGGCAGGGGAGATCTCGAAAGGAGTGCCCCTAGCGATCTTGGCCCTGGACTATTCATCATTTTCATCAATGATTCTGTTGAAGGCTTAGCTTAGATGGCATGCTTATCAAATTTACAGATGACACTAAGCTGGAAGAGACAGCTAACACATTGGATGACAGTCAGGATCCAAAAAGATCTCAACAGGTTAGAATTATAGGCCAAATCAGATAAGATGAAATTTAATAGGGATAAAGGTAATGCTCTATTCTGAGATTTTAAAATATCTACTATACAATTGTAGGACTGGCCTGACAACAGTTCTGGTGGGGGGAAAAAGTTCTGTTTTTTTTAGAGGACTGAAAGCTTAACGGGAGATAAACGTGTGACATGGTGGCCAAAAAATCTGTTGGGATCAGGCTACACTAAGATTGATTAATCAGCAAAGATTTATTAAGTGGGAGGCGCTGTACCTGAGCACTGGGAGTCTGAGGAAAGGCAAAAATCAGGTCCCTCTCCTCAAGGAGCTCATATTTGATCAGCAGAGACAACATGAAAATAACTACATGGATCCAAGAGCTATATGAAGTACCAATAGGAGGACATCATCAAAGAAAGAAGCATAATGTCTTGAATTTAGCCCATATCTGAATTACTGTGAGTACTACAATTTAGGAAAGGTAATGACTGACTGGCAACTGTCCAATAGAGGAGGAGACAGAAGGCCAATGAGAGACCTAGAGGCCATGCCACGTGATGATTAGTTGAAAGAACTCTGGCTGCTTAATATGGAGAGAAGACTTAATGGCTACATCATATGATAGTTGCCTTAAAGCACTTCAATGATTATCATGTGGGAGAGGTATTAGACTTGTCCTATTTGGCTTCAGGAGAAAGAGCTAGAAACTCTGGGTGGAAACTGCAGAGATGTACATTTTAACTCACTGTAAGAAAACCTTTCCTAATGGAGCTATTCCAAAGAAGTCCTGGAGCATTTGACCATTGTTAGTGGTCTTCAAAAGGAGGTTCTAGGACCACTTGTCGGGAGTGTCACAGAGAGGATTCTTATTCAAGGTAGTTTAGATGGCCACTGAGACCTCTTCCAGCTTTGAGCTTGGAATAATTTGCTCTAACAGTTTCATAGACAAATTACCCAGGCCAATTTCAATGATGTTTATATAGAATTAATGTTTATTTAAATATTATATATTTATAGATTATTTATGTTATATATTCAAATATTTAAATATTATATACTTATAGATTATATATGATATGTCATTATACATTTCAATGATGTTTATATATAGTATATTCTATAAATGTTTATTAAAATATATATTTACAAGTAATTTATGGTACATATTTATAGATTATATATTTATAGATTATATCATTATATATTATATATTTCAATGATGCTTGTATATAGCATATATTCTATAAATGTTTATTAAAATATATGTTTATATATCATTTGTTACATTTGTAGATTATATACTTATAGATTATATATAATATATTATTATATTATGTATTTCAATGATGCTTATATATAGTATATATTCTATAAATGTTTGTTAAAATATATATTTATAGGGGGCAGCTGGGTAGATCAGTGGATTGAAAGTCAGGCTTAGAGACGGAAGGTCCTAGGTTCAAATCTGGCCTCAGAAACTTCCCAGATGTGTGACCCTGGGCAAGTCACTTGACCCCCATTGCCTACCCTTACCACTCTTCTGCCTTGGAACCAATACTCAGTATTGACTCCAAGACAGAAGGTAAGGGTTTAAAAATATATATATGTATATATATGTATATGTATATATTTATAAATCATTTGTTACATATTTGTAGATTATATACTTAGATATTATATATAATATATTATTATATATTATGTATTTCAATGATGCTTACATATAGTATACATTCTATACATGTTTATTAAAATAGATATTTACAAATCATTTATGTTACATATTTGTAGATTATATACTTAAAGATTATATATAATATACACTTATATATTTCAATGATGCTTATATATAATATATATTTTATAAATGTTTCTTTAAATATTTATATATTGTATAATCTATACTTACATACATAATTTAATGATGTTTATATATTTAAATGCATTTGCATATAAAACATATGTACATACTATAAATACAATATACATACACATTTATGTGTGTATATATGTGTATGTCTACATATAGTATAGACAAACTATATAGTATATACATATATATGTATGTAGAGTATAGACTATCTGGCATATGTGTATGTGTGTAGTGAATTTCAAGCATGAAAACTTGCATTTCATCACATCAAGGCAAGAGGATTGTCATTAGGCATGGAAGGGTTGCTTAGTCATTGTCAATAGAAAATGGTTTCCCATTTCTCGATTCTTTCTTCCTTTTTGGATCTTAGATACTTTACTGGGTTCAGAAAACATTTCTGCCATCATTTTATTTTCTTTGTGGCTGGATATGTACAGGCCACTTCCTATGCCACAGTAGGGCAGAACATTGAAGAAACTCCCCTTGACTTATATTTTATATATAAACTATTTCTAGTTCATATCAGACACTGAGCTAAGGATTTTAAGTCTTTGTCTCTTCTTTTTCCCCAGAGCTGTTTTCCTAAACAGTGAATCTTTTCTAATGGAAAGGTCCATGAGAATTTGTTTCTTAAAAATAGAATTTTCCTCCTGGGAGGACATAGAAGAGAGTCTCAGCAAAAATGAGCAAGGATGAACAAGTCTGGAGGGGTTGCAACCTGCATTATCGGAGGGAACATAACATCACTGAGATCACAAGTCCACTGGCAAATTAGAATATACATTGGATTGGATCAGTGCCCTAGACTGATTTCTACCTCTAGCACACCATTCTCCATTCTTATGCAACTGTATTCTTACATAATTATATACCCATGTATCCCTGGGCAAGTCAGTGAATCTCCCTGGGCTTTGTTTTCCTCATTGGAAAATGAGATTGGACTAAATGGCCCATACTTCCTTTAGACCAGTGGTTCCCAAACTTTTTTGCTCTACCGCCCCCTTTCCAGAAAAAATATTACTTAGCGCCCTGGAAATTAATTTTTTTTATTTTAATAGTAATTAATAGGAAAGATAAATGCACCTGTGGCCATCACCAATCTCCCCGGATTGCTGCAGCACCCACCAGGGGGCGGTGGTGCCCACTTTGGGAATCACTGGTTCAGACTTTTGATCTTATGACTAGTCAGAGATTTTCCAGTTGTTAAATGGCCCATCCTATCATCCTGGGTACAGGTAGTGTCAGAGTGTTCCCCTTTCCCAGAATCTCAGCTAGAAGAGACCTTATGGTCAGCTGGTCCAACCCCAACCACAGACAAGAATCCCTTCTACAACATCTAGCCAGTTGCCTCAAGACCCTCAGGGAGGGAGCCCCTACAGGACTTTCTGAAGCAGCCTGTGCCCTTTTCAGAGATTTCTCATTGCTCAGAAACTTTTCCATATGGATCAAACCTACATTTTCTTCTTTGCGATTTCCACCTGAAGTCAAATAGAACAAATCTAATCCCTCTTCTGCACCAACAGCCCTTTGAATATTTGAACATGAATTAATTCATTCCAAGCAGTATTTTCTCTCTGATAGGAGTTGATCGTAGAGGTAAGATCTTAGGACTTTCGAAGAAACTTTAGAAACCATCTAGTCCAAGGGTTCTTAATCTTTTGGTGTGTCATAGACCCTTTGGCAGTCCAATGAAGCCCAAGGACCCCTTCTCAGAATAATGCTTATAGATCTATAAAATAAAATATGTAGAATTACAATGGAAATCAGTTCTATGGAAATACCATTATCAAAATATTTTTCCCTTCAAAATTCATGGAACCCTTAAAACAGAAGACTTGGATCCCGGGTTAAGAAATCCTAATCTAACTCAACCCCTTCATTTTACAGAGGTGGGATCTGGGCTACAGCTAGAAGAAGTAATTTGCCCAAAGCTACTCCGAAATATAGCAGAACAAGGATCTGAACCGGGTTCTTCACATTGCAATTCAAGGATTCCTTCCACTATATCCCACTTCTCTTTACATGAAAGTATTTTACTTCTTAAATTTGGCGATTCTATAGATCTTATCTTTATCCCAAGAATGGCTGAAAATATCTTAAGGTAATCAGAGTTATAGTATCACCTAGTCTTCTAGATTCTGTTCTCAGTGGGTGCAAGAGAGCCCGAGATTTCTCAAGTTAAACAAATGAGGAGCACTATGTAGAAATATATGTGGAGGCAGGCGGGTGGATGAGCAATTGATTGACAGCCACTGTGTTCACTGCTGGTGAATTTTCTTTTTATGATCACACCTGGCACCAGGCATCTCCTTCCTCTATTTTTAAAAAGGAACCTAATGAGAGGCCCAAAGAAGGCTTGGGGCAAGAGCTACATGGAATCTCCCATGCCCCCACCCTCCACCTTGTTCCATCCCCCTGCCCAGCAATGTCATTATGAAATAATGTGAAATGAATATTACTTGGAGAATGGTCAAGAATTCATCTTCTTATCTGGGGAGTAGTTTTGTTTTTTTCCCCAAATGTTGGGCCAAAGCCAGGAAACTGAGCTACCAATGAGCTAGCTAATGTCTAGGGGACTGGATCCTATGGGGATTAAATGAGAGAAACTAAACTATAATCAGCTTCTGTAGAATGGAAGCTCCTCCAAGATGGGGATTTTAATTTTTTTTTAAACCCTTACCTTATGACTTGGAATGGATGTTACATATTGGTTCCAAGGCAAAAGAACGGTAAGGCAATCAGGGTTAAGTGACCTGCCTAGGGTCACATGGATTATTTAATTTTTATCTCTACCAATTCCCTAGCACAAAGAGGCATTTCATAAAAATCAAACTCAAAATTCATTCTCTAGGACTAAGATATCTTAATGGGTTTTTAAGTTCTGGGGTCTACATTTCTCAGTATGACCTTGAACTCACTTCTCTGTCACTTCTCAGCTGCGTCATTTGTTGTACTCGGTGACCCCTAAAATCTGTTCCAATTCTATGGAATGCTCTGCTCTGAAGGGGAAACAAAAGCAGCATCAAATAAAGGAAGCTATGAAGCTGAAGATGAGCTAGTTCACAAAAGCCTAGCACATTTTCCCCCTTTCCTACTGTCTTAATCTTGAACCCTAGACATTTTCTGTCTCTCATCCCAGGGAGAAGGATACACATACACTACACTCATTCAGAGTAGTCTGATTGAAGGTTTTAATTTCACAACTTAACTTTTGTGGAAAAAAACCCCCACCACATTTTGAGTCTAAAAATCTGGGGTGCTGCCCCCCAGTTCCAGTGCTTTCTGGCTTTGCCACTTATGCTCTCCTGGAAGTAGTAAGACCCAAAGGACTTACTTTGCTAGAATCCTAAAACACAGTAAAGTTGGGCTTTATGTACATTTTGTGATTTGAGCCTTGCTGTAACACTGAGAAGTGGGAAATCCAAATACTATTATTCCCACTTTACAGAGCAGAGAATTGAGGCTCAGAGAGATGAAGTGACCTGCCCAGCATCACACAGCTCACAAGTAGTGGAGGTGGGATTTGAGCCTTGGTCGTCCTCCCTCCAAGTCCAACACCCATCCGTTGCGCCATGCCTTCTTCATATATCATCTGCTTGCATGGAGAGACAGAACAAGACTTATGATTGCTTTCGTAAATAAATTTATCATATCTGTGAGCCCTTCATGTGTATTATCTCATTTAGTTAATCTGTTAACATCTGATGGTAGAACGTTAGAGCTGGGAAGGACTTTGAGAGATTAGTGGAGTCAATGCCCTTGTTTTACTGATGAGAAAACAGGGGCCAACAAGGATTTGGTGACTCGGTCAGGGTCACACAAGGAGTGGCATTCTAGGCTTCTGCCTCTAGTCTTCTTCCCAGGATGCTGGAAGGCACTTTCCCAAAGGCTTATGGGATGTCTCTTCCCCTTTAAATGACTAATTACGAAATCCTGGACTCCTGAGAGCAAGATGTGGGCTCCCCCTGGAAAGGACCCAAGCCCTTTAGAGAGCCGCAGAAACAAGACCATGTACAGTCATCCTATTTCAGAAGCACCACCCGTGCGTGTCAGTTAGGATCCCATGGCACATGCCATGCAGCCATGCCATTGGTGGCATACCTGGGCCTTTTTACAGTAGGTGATCGTACGGAAAAATAGCCACAAATAGATCCAGCCTTTCCAAAGTATTTAGTGCTGCAGGGTGAGGGAGAATCTATCCTGGGGAAATGGAAAAGATGACACACAGGCAGGCGAGCAAGCGTGGCTAAGTGCAGGGGCTCCACTCTTCTGCCACCCACAAAGACGAGGCGACATGGGAGGTTCTTGGGAGAGCTCAGAGTCCCCGTCATGTCAGTACTTGCAAAGTCACCCTGGAAGGCTTGTCTTCTCACAGCCTTATTAAGATGAAGAAGGCTTGAGCTGACAAGAAGAAAGCCTGGGTGTACTTGTGCTCCTTGAAAGAGGAAAATATTTTGGACCTTGTCTCTTTATCCCTAGTGCTGGGCACATAGTAGGTCCTTCAGAAATGCTTGTGGAATAAATAAAGGATCATAGATTTAAGGCAGAAAGAGGCTTTAGGAATCATTGAGTACAACCTCCTCATTTAAAAAAGGGCATTCTTAGGGGGCAGCTGGGTAGCTCAGTGGATTGAGAGTCAGGCCTAGAGACGGGAGGTCCTAGGTTCAAACCCGGTCTCAGCCACTTCCCAGCTGTGTGACCCTGGGCAAGTCACTTGACTCCCATTGCCCACCCTTACCAATCTTCCACCTATGAGACAATACACCGAAGTACAAGGGTTTAAAAAAAAAAAAAAAAAAAAAAAGGGCATTCTTTTTCAACGGACAAGTATTGCCACAGTCCATATTCAAGATCTAGAGGGCTACACATAGACACACACACATATTTAGATACACATATATACATATACATATATGTCACTGCCAGGTAAATACTTAAATATTGAAAATTATTTATATTCAAATATTTAAAATATTTAAAATATGTAAAGTTATTTATTTTTAAAGTAATTTTATTTTTATTTATTTAAAATTTTTATTTATCATTTAAATATGCAATAGTTATATAATTCCTATTAAATTAAATTATTAATTTATCATTATAGCTTTTAATTATTATATAGTATATATTCATATATTATTAATTGATAATAATTAATTATGAATCAAATGAATAAAATAAATTATTACATTAAGGATATATTACATGTGTATTTTATTTAATTATTTATATTATCCCATGCCCTGCAACATCAACTCTGCATTAAAATATGCCAAAGAGGAGGAAGCTGGGTAGCTCAGTGGATTGAGAGTCAGACCTAGAGATGGGAAGTTCTAGGTTCAAATCTGGCCTCAGACACTTCCCAGCTGTGTGACCCTGGGCAAGTCACTTGACCCCTATTGCCCAGCCCTTTCCACTCTTCTGCCTTGGAACCAACATACAGTATTGATTCTAAGATGGAAGATGAGGGTTATTAAAAAAATATGCCAAAGAATGAAATATGTATCCATCTAAGAAGGGGGAGGAGGAGCTAAATCCTTTCCTCCTGTCATAGATTTGGTACTAAGTATTGGTTCCAAGCAAGAGCAATAAGGGCCACACAATTGGGGTTAAGTGGTTTGCTCAGGGTCACACAGCTGGGAAGTGTCTGTATTTGAACCCAGGACCAGTTGTAGGATTTTTTGCTTCCTTTGATCTGTGATCTCATACCAGTACCTGGCATATACCACAGTAGGGGCTTACTTGGTAAATGCTTGTCAGTTGTCTGATGGGTCAATATTTTCCTACCAACAACGTTCCTCAAATAAATTTCACCTTGCTGGCTTAAAATTTAAGGTGAATTTAGCATGAGATACAGAAGCTATCGGCATGCTAAAATGAAGCCCTGTTTGCTAAGGAATTGGTGGGGGAAACAGCTTGATAAAGCTACATAGCCAGTTCTTATTCCCAGCGAAAGAAGTTCTGAAAAGCAAGGGATGTAGCATCAAGGAGAGCCAGCTCTTGCTTGGGCTTCATTCCTGTCAGACTCCTGGTAAGACAAAGAAGGCAAGTGTCGGTAAGAAGACACTTAAATGATGTGGCTTGGGAGCATGAGTTCAGCCAAAGTCAGGGTCATCAATGGAAGACATAGTGTTCCCAGAGGGTAATGCAGAATGAGAAACTCGCCCAGTGAACTTTAGAAGGCAGAGCTTGCCTTCTTGACAGCTGATGAGATGAGGCTGTTGTATCAAGGGGGACAATCTGCCAACAAAATGGATTGGCCACTTGTGGTAGAGTTATTCTAGGTGTTCTTTGGAGTTTCAATAGAAGGGGTCTTCTGGTCTAGAGGAGCTTGTGATCTAACGGGGAGAAGGAACTCAAGCCACCCTAAAGCATGACTACCTGAACCGTATAAACCCAATTGCATCTAAGTACTAACGGTCTCAGGGATTGGGTGTAAGAAGGATGTCACATGCAAAAAAAAAAAAAAAAAAGAAGAATATCACTTGCTGACATTTGAGCTTTGTCTCATAGAGTGAACAAATCTTTAGCAAAGTTTTGAGGGCAAAACTAGCACTGGACAAATGGGACATAGTTTGGTGAAGAAAATTGGAGAGGTCATTCCAAGCAATAGTAAGCCAGCTTAGCTACAGACAGAGTAGGTGTCATGGTCCCTCTGCTGCTTCTCCTACCATTAGATCTTCCCCCTAAGGAAATTATAGATAAAGAAGAGAGATGCGTATTCCCTATCTTCTCCTCTCCTCTCTTTTCTTCTCTTTCTCTCTCTTCTTCTCTCCCTTTTTCTCCTCCCTTCTCCTCTCCTTTCTTTTCCCATTCCCCCCTTTCTTCCCTCTCCGCCCCTCTTTTCTCTCCTTAATTCTTTAATTAGCTTTAAAAATTATTTTCCAAACTGTACTTAGCATTATTTGATCATAGGAAAGAAAGGAAGAGAAGGAAGGTTGGGAGGGGGAAGATAGGAAGAAACCAGAGAGGAGAGAAGGGCCAAAGCCAACGGTAGCCCACCTAGCAGACTCTGTGCCCATCTATGGACACGGCCTCTCCAGTAATTTCATTTAGTTGAATTGAATTCTCCAAATAAAGGAGAGAGGGCAAAGCCTGTGTCAAAGAGGGTGGTAAGAGCCTTGTTGGGATGGAAGGCATGAGTCAGAACACAGAAAAATCTGCTAGCACTTATTTTAAGGAAAAATGGGTGGAGATCTACAGGAGCAAAGGGTGAAAGCAGGAGAGCCTCTGGGTGTATCAAAGTGGATGAACACTTTTCTGCTTTTAATAGAATAAAAGCTCCATGAGGTCAAGCACTGTTTGTTTTGATTCTATATTCTCTAGCACAGAAAGAGAGCCTGGTGTGGCAGAGATCGACCCAGCCTGGTAACTAAGACCCCTTGGGATCAGGTTCTATCTCTGGCCCAGATTTGCTATGTGGTCTCGGGCAAGTTATGTCATCTCCAGGTAAAGACTTTCTAGGGAAACCTTGAAGATTAGAAAGGGAAGTTGTTCACTTGTCTTGCTAGAGAAAACTCTACACTGACTTCCCTACGCCCAGTGAACTCACAGTTCCTTCTAGACTCTGGCTTCTCAGTACAGTACTGAGCACATAGTAGGTACATAAAAATGCTTATTCCTTGAAAGGGGAAAGAAAAATAGCAACAACAACCAAAAACCCAACCCTGAACAAAGCATCCCTCCAAACAGTTGAGAAAATGCACTTTCCCTCCCTTCTTTGTAGAGATAGAGCCGGAATATTGCTTTTATTGTTAGACATGACTGATGTCTTTTGGTTGGTTTTGATGAACTTTTATTTGTGTTTCGGTTTGGGGTTTTTTGTGAGTTTTTTTTTAGCCCTTACTTTCCGTCTTACTAACAACTCTAAGACAGAATGACAAGAGCTAAGGCAAAGGGGGTTAAGTGACTTTCCCAGAGTCACAGGACTACAAAGTATCCGAGGTCATATTTGAACTCAAGTCCTCCTAACCGACACTGTGTTTTTTAGCTACTCTTTTTTAGTGTTCTTTTTTTTTTATATCTGTAACCAAAAAAAAATGGTGAGGCTTGCTGGTTAGTGGAGAAGGGAAGGATATGTTAGGAAATGAAGGTTATCTAAAACAAAAGAAATCAATAAAATAAGATTAAAGTTTCAAAAAAAGAATCACAATGACAACAATAACAAAATTCTTGTTGTGTTGAAGTGAAGTGCAGTAGAGATCCTTTGTTCCAGTGGCTCCTCAGGGAATTCTAAAATAGCTTCAACAAGTAATCATTTGGTCTCAACTGTCCCCGCTTCCTAATTCCTGATTCCAAACCTCTTCACATTCCTAATACCTGGAAGGCCATTTCTTATTAGAAACAAAGTAGGCTCTCTTCAGAATGTCTGAAATCCTATCTCTTCCACAGAGCCTTGGTGAAGTGGGACTGACTTATCATCAGCATTTTCCCTCTGGTCCAGAGATGATCAGAAGCATACCAACTCCATGTACCCCTGGGCAGTCTGTGAATATTTAGCAGCATCACCTCTCCTGGGAAAAGTGGGCCTCCTCCTCCCACCCACTGATGCTACCATCTGTTCCTCTACGCAGGATGGCCTCCCTCTAAAGTCAGACGTGCAAGATGATAAAAGGGAACAAAAAAAAAATAGATAAATAAATAAACCCTTACCTTCTGACTTAGTATTGGTACAAAGTAGTGGTTCCAAGGCAGAAGAGCAGACAGGGCTAGACAAAGGGGGTGACTAGGAATTGGGGTGTGTGTGTGTGGCAATTAAGTGACTTGGCCAGGGTCCCACAGCTAGGAAGTGTCTAAGGCCAGATTTGAACCCAGGATTTCCCATCTCTAAGCCTGGCTCTCAATATACTGAGTTGCCTTCCAATTTAGTTTTTTAAAAACAAACAATAAAATCACTGGATGGGGGAGACATTAAAAAAAATAGCAACAATAGAGGTAGGTCTTGAGCCATGACTCCCAGACCTGATTCTGTCCACTATACCACACTTCCTCTCTTTGTATTTGTATAATTAGAATCTGTTTCCTTAAAAACTAGGATTCCCAGCACCCCTATTCTCCTTCTCACGTTATGTGCTGCCATAGGGAGGTTATAAATTTTGTGTAGCCTCGCTTCTCTGTCTCTCTTGATCCGAGAGATTGGTGGAGGTGGTGTGAGGGGAAAGTCAGGAGTCTATTGCTCATAAGGTCTTAATTTTGTTAGATAATTAGGTTTTTTTACTTCTATTTCCTTTTTATTCCTTCTACTTCAAGTGATTATTAATAAACTCTATAAAATATAATTCTTGGAGTGTTGGACATTAATTTAAATCCAAATATTAATGTAATTTTTATTTTAGTCATAGATGTGTAAATATACCTAATAACTGGCATTTTTATCAGACTTTAAGGTTTACAATTCACCTTGCAAATATTAACTCATTTTATCTTCACAATAGTTCATGAAGTACAAGCTTTATTAACTTTATTAGCCCCATTTTACAAAAAAAAGAAACTAAGATATAAGGATAAGTGACTTGTCCAGGGTCACATAGCTCCTAAGTGACTGAAACTTGATTTAAACTTAGGTTTTCCTGACTCCAGGCTCAGCACTCTTATCTACTGCTAATGAGTAGAGCCAAAAGGGACCAAAAACGGAATTGTACTTGTTATTATTTTAACCATGAGATTACAGATGAGTCCCTTTTTTGTGGAGGACAAATCAGTCAACAAATATTTATTAAGTGCCTGCCCCCATGTGCCAGGCACTGAACTAGGGCCTGAAGATACAAAGACTACGAAAGAAACAATCCCTATTCTTAAGGAGGAGGATAAAGTCAGTATTTCACATATGAGTTTCAGATTTCCGTGGATCATCCAAGTGTCTTTTGGGTCTAGAGATTTCCATTTGAGATTAATATAAATATTCTAATTATAGAATCAAGGTTGTGTTACTGGATGATCTTTCTTGGAAAGTGATCATAGGCAGGGGTAGATCCCAGGTCTTAGGACTGAATCTGGAGGAGACGCTCCCCATAACAGAACAGAATGGCAGAAAGGGGCATGATGATCCAGTTTAATGGGAAGGGGAAACTCACCATCATCAGATATACTTGTTTGTTTTTTTTAAAGGTGATAAGAGCAGCCAAATTACTGGAGGGAGAGATGAAAAAATGGGAGGGGGCAGAGAGCAGAAATGACAAATCTGAAAAGTTTAGCCATGAAATGGAAAGACATCAGAGCATAACTGGAAGGCACAGACACTATTATTCATAAAACTCATTCATCCCTTTAGCTTTTCATTAAGATGGACACAAATAGCATTGCTCTGTTTTGTATAAAATGTGAGGCTGTATGATGTAAGAGATAGAAGTTGGCCTGGGAGCATCTGAGATCAAGTCCCTGAGATCAATATTTGAACCCAGGTCCTCCTGACTTGATACACTCTTTGTTACATATCTGTATGGTCTCTTCCATTAGAATGTACGCTTCTTGAGAACTAGAGCTATCTATTTTACTACTTGTACCCCCAGTGACTTAGAACATAGTTAGAAGCTTAATAAGTGCTTCATAAAAATTATCTTCCATCTTGTAATCAAAACTGTGTGTTGCTTCCAAGGCAGAAGAGCAGAAAAGGCTAGGCAATGGGGGTTAAGTGACTTACCCAGGGTCATACAGCTAAGAAGTGTCTGAGGCCATATTTGAATCCACGACCTCTCATTTCTAGGTCTGAACTCACTAAATCCACTGAGTCACCTTGCTGACCCCTATATAATGCTTTACAGTTTACAAGACTTTCCTTCCAACAATCCTGTAAGCTGGGAAGATCCAGTCTCATTCTCCCCATTTTACATATGACAATAGCAAAGTTCAAATGACATTCTCATGATCACTCACATCTAAACAAGCTGTCTGTTTTGAAAATTCTTATTCCTTGCCATTGTCTTTGATATTGGTTGCCTTTCTTTATCCTGATGGCATATAGAAACAAAAAGATAACAGACTAGTCTAGAGCTACAAGATCCTCCATAGATTTCCTTACCTCTGCTCAGATCTCTGAAAATAAAACTTTAGCTGAGGTTTGGCTGAGGCACGAAAGCATTTCTGGAGAAACTGTCTCAGTCACAGTTGTACTTTCCCTGTATGTGCTAATCACACGCCTGGAGACAGTCTCCTCACTATCTTGCCCTTAGCCAGGTTGATGGGCTACTTTTCTCTCCAGGTGCTTTTACAGGTTAGGATGCTTCCTTGTGATCATCTTAGAAGTCATATCTACCTGAAGATTTCTTTCTTGCAAGCACCCATCTTTTGACCTTTGGTCCAGGAGATAGGAGAAGAAATTCTACAATACTCTAAGGATCCCTGGGTTTCTTGGTGTGGATACTCCCTTCAAAAAGGCAGATTGCTTCTCTTGAAAAGTTTAGTAAATGGTCTTAAAGAATTTTTGGAGCCTTCCCACTGAGGTCACTCTGGCGATGGGTTTCTCCAGCTCAGGAGAAGCTAGTCATGGAGCCATAGTCCATCATGGGGTTAGCCAGTACTTGAAGGGTTTTTAATTTGGTAGGACCTCTGGTTCAGATTCTTGTTCATCTCTCAGCACTTAGGTTGATGAGCTCCAGTATCATTGAAGAACTTTTTTTTTTTTTCGATCTCATCGGCAACATTTCAATAGACTCAAGACCCCCTACATTCTGAAAATGGAAACTGCGGAATACAATGGCCAGATAGCAGGAACACATTTATCTTTATCCATCAAAGCACATCTTTATCAATCAAAATAATTTTCATAGAGCCAGTAATCACACCATGAAGACATAAATACTTGGTAGAATTGTGAGATTTTGTACTCTACTGGGATGGTCTTTAATGCAGTGGTTCTTAACTTTCAATGTCATAGATCTCTCTGCATATGGACTCCTCAGATTCATGGTTTTAAATGATTGAGGGAAATGCTGAATTTTAGTTAGAGGTTAGTGAAAATAGTTGTTTTTTTTTACATCCAAGTTCATGGACCCCTGGAATCTTTCTATGAACTCCAGATTAAGAATAGCCTGGCTAGTCTTACTATAATGAGTCATCCTAAGAGTATGTTGGGAGGGAGGCAGAACAATGTGTTGCAATGAAAGGTCAGTCAAAAAATATTTATTAAGTGCCTGCTATGAATCAGGAGATAACTGGTGATCCAAAGAAAGGTAAATGCTAGTCCCTACCTTCAAGGAGCTCATAGTCTAATGGGGGAGACAACATGCCAACAACTATGCACAAATAAGTTATAAATGGGATAAATTAGAAATAATTGAGGCAAAGTGCTAGAATTAAAAGGTGCCCAAGATTTAGTGTCACTGGACCTGAGTTCAAATCCCAGTCCTCTTAACTATCTCTGTGATGTTGGGGGAATCATTTAGCTTCTCTCTTCTTTGAAAGGGCTGGATTAGATGACCACCAAGATTTTTTCCAGCTCTAAATCTGTGATCCTATGAATATCAGAAATTTAAAAGAAATATGCAAAGGATGTCAGTCTATGTCAGAATGTGAAACAATGGATAGTCTATGTTCATCTCCTGGGAACCTTCAAATAAGAATGATCTTTTAAAAACTAAATTGTTGGACATTGTTGGCTCACAGTAACTAATATCTCTATTAGTTACAAGGATTTTGTTTTTACTTTTACCCCTTTCATTTAGATGAGGGAAGGGAGGAACAGAAGAAAATAAATCCTTGTTCATTGAAGAGTAATTTAATGTAAAAAGTAATCTCTAAAAACCCAAACCAAAAACATTTCACAAATGGAAAAAAAAAAAAAAACTTCTGGTAAGGAGACAATGAAGCTAGATGACGTGAGCATTAATTACTGGATAACATTGGCCGGTAGCCCCAGAAATAGTCATAAATGCAAAAACCATTGGGTCGGTGGCAAAGTGTGACTCACTGAGGGAAGAGGGGTTAAACTATTGTCTCATTTAGCTTGTATGATAATCACAGAAAAGATGTGGTTTCAGCTGCAGTTCCTTTCCTTTCTCCACCCTCCACCACCCTTTTCCTCAAGGTCCTACACATCTTTCTCACCCTGAAATCAGAGCTCTGGGCGGTTGGCTTGTTCACATTTCACTGATTCACCTGTTCAATGCATCTGGAGCTCTTCAACGTGTCAGAAAGTTCTGTTCTTGTTAGATCTTTGGAAATAACAGCATCTCCATGGCTAAGCTCATGGACAGATCGGAATGTGACTCAGTTAACATTTCAAAGGCAGGATTTAAACCACAGATGAAACTGAGGCTTAGATCATTTAAACCATTTCCCTGTAGTCCCATGAAGGCGTCCACGGCGAGGATCATACTTGGAATTCTCCTGACTCGAACTCTAGTTGCATTTCAATTTTTTTGTTAACCCTTACCTTCTGTCTTAGAATCAATACTGGGTTTTGGTTAAAAGGCAGATGAGCAATAAGGGCTAGGCAATGGGGGTCAAGTGACTTGGCCAGGGTCTCACAGCTAGGAAGTGTCTGAGGCCAGACTTAAACTCAGAACCTCCCATCTCTAGGCCTTGGCTCTCTATCCACTGAGTCACCCATCTGTCCCCTCTCCTCGTCTTTCTATAAAATCACATTAGCTATTGTGAGTTTCAAAAATGTTGTGGCCAGGAGGAACTGCATCCCCCAGCGTGCCTCACGGGTCCCTCCTACTTCCTGGCATGGGACTGATCTTGAATGGACCAATCCCATGCTGGCAGAGGGACCACGGCCCCTATTTCCTGGCATGGGATTGGTCTTGAATTGGATTGGTCTGTATACGGACCAATCCTGCGCCTGGAAGGGGAACTCCGGTGGGTTTTTTTTTCTTTTAATAAAGTTTTTAAAAGAGATCAGAGAGTCAGTTTTTCTTTTCAGTCATCACACTATCAATTCACCGTGATAATGTATACCGTGGGTATCTTGATGCCACTAATTAGTATATTTAGAGTAGGTTCCTCGGGAATGATGCTGGATGATGCTGAGTGGCCTCTTTCTAAGCGTCCATCAAGGGAACATATAAGTAAAATGGCGGCCTAGGACTAAGACTGAAGTCTAGTAATGTGTGGCTTTGGATGGATGCCAACAAAACCTTGTAATTCCTATTTTATTATTTTTTTAATTTCTAGAAAATGAAGCACCAGCCCCACCTCCTGAAGGTAAGTGAATGTGCATAATGGGTTGTTACCTGGTCTGTACAATTAACTCTTCTATCCAAATGCTTTGCACTTGCATTGGCGCAACATTTCTATGCCAACTGAGAGCTAACGCCTCTGGAGCAATTATGACTGATTTCATAAGGACAGAGCAATAAGAGCTTTGACCCGAGGTGACGAATTTAAAGGCTGCTGAATACCCTTGCAGTATGGAAAAAATGCATTTATCACTTAGTGAAGCATGAATAGAGGGACAAGGAGATAAGGACTGGATTTATGGTTTCATTACTACAGGGAATTCCTAGGCGATGAGATTCCTTCTACCAATCTCTTTGCAACTGAGCATTGCGCAGGACACTGAAGTTCAGCTGATCTGCCTAAATTCACAGAAGTAGAAATTAGAAGCAGAAACTGAACCCAGGTTTTCCTAGCTTTAAGCGCAGGATGCCTGTGCAAGCCAGAATAACTGGTTATGGCAGAAGGCTCCCAGATTAGTAACCTTCTCAGGAATGACATCACCCTGCGTTCAAGGTCTCTGTATTCCTGTTTCTCCACTTCCACTCTTGTGGGGTGACATTCTCAGTCCTCCTTCTTCTTTTGACTATGCTTTTTAGGACAACTATCAATGGTTTGTCATGATGGCCCCAAGAACACACACACACACACACACACACACACACACACGCCTCAGCTGTTAATTTATAGTTGTGACAAGGATAGGAGGACAGTGCCTGAACAAAGAGAATGCTGTACCCAGGTATACAGTGTTGCTGCAAGTATTGTGGCTCTTCTTGTGACCATTTCTTTGGTGTCTACAAAAACAAAAATCAAAAACTAGCTCTTTCTTCTTGCATCCTTTGCCAGGAAGATAAACACCAAAATCATAAACTAGAAGCACCCTGAGGACAGGGTTGAATTTCTGGTCTTTTTTCTGCTTAGTTAATGCCCATTGATGCAGTAATTTCCTGAAATGCCACATTTGCTTCTCAAAAGGCAACACAAGATTTCTTTCTTTCTTTTTTTTTTTTTTTTTTTTTTGGTCATTAAAAGATGATTATTTGAGTTTTAATGGGAGGAGGCAGAAAATAATGTTTCCCTTGTTGATAGCACACACATGTCCATATTATACACATCTGTGTGGATTGACCTATCCTGGGATACATAGATGTCTTTCTGCAGAGAGACAGAGAATTCCTCTGGAAAACAATAGACGGGAAATGGGGAAATGGGGTCTTGGCCTTCCCTTGAGATTGTACACACCCCAGAATCAATCTTTATGTTTCTGCCTTCTGTGGTATCCTAGAAAGATCAAGAATTCTAAGCAAAAGTAGCTCCAATTCCAGTATTTCATTTTTTTTACCACCCTCCTTTTCTTTCCCATTTCCCTGCCTTAAACACAATTCCCACCCAGACATCAGTCTTCCTGATTCCAAGCCCAGGGCTTTATCTACTATACTATCCAGCTCCCATAAAGTAGTTAATCAACTTGGATTCTTGGGAAAATTCTAGGACAGGTCTTTTTTATTTTTCATTTAAAAATCCTTACCTTCCATTTTAGAGTCAATGTGTATTGGTTCCAAGGCAGAAAAGAGGTAAGAGGTAAGCAAGGGGGATTAAGTGGCTTGCCCAGGGTCACACAGAAAGTGTCTAAGGCCAGATTTGAATTCAGGACCTCTAGTCTCCAGGCCTGACTCTCTGTCCACTGAGCTACCCAGCTGCCCCCTCAAAGCTGTCTTTAAGGAGATAGCTATTTAGCATGTAGAAAAGGAAGTGGTTTTTACAAAGAGCCAGTTAGCCTCCATTAAGAATAAGTCATACCAGACTTATCTCATTCTCTCTTTCAATAGTATTTCTATACAGGGACTTAAGGATAGCTACAGTGCTGGACCTGCCTGTAGTCAGGAAGACCTGAATTCAAATCCAACCTCAGACATTTACTAACTGTGATCCAGATCAAAACACTTACTCCTGTTTGTCTTAGTTTCCTCATCCCTAAAATGAGCTGGAGAAGGAAATGGCAAGTCACTCCAGGATCTTTGCCAAGAAAACCCCCCCAAAATTACTGTTTGCCTCAGTTTCTTCATCTGTAAAATGAGCTAGAGAAGGAAATGGGAAACCACTCCAATATCTTTGCTGAGAAACCCCCAAATGGGGTCACAAAGAGTCAGACATGACTGAAATGACTGAACAACAACAAAGTGAAGGGCAATGCTGTAGATATAATTTATCTAGATTTTAACAAAACCTTTGATAAAATACCTTATGCTGTTCTTGGGGAGAAGATAGAGAGGCATGTAGTAGCTGATAATATGACTAGGTGGATTCTGAATAATTGGTTGGACTCTACAAGCTATGATTAAAGACACAGGAGGTCTCCAGTGGAGAGTCCCCAGGGATCATAGTTTTGTAGATCTGGAGCTAAAGGAGACCTATGGGGCGATCTAATTAAATCTCATTTTACATGTTAGGAACTAGGTCTCAGAGAGATTAAATAAGTTGCCCAAAATCACCCAAATCATGACAGAGATAATTGATTGAGCTTGGCTATGTGCTGTTAAGCATATTTATCAATGACTTGGTGACCTATTCATCAAATTTGTAGGTGACACTAAACTGGATGTTGGTCAAGATCCAAAAATATCTTGACAGACTAGATAGATCATTGAATTGAACTTAATAAGGTGGAATTCACTAGGGGCAAATGTAAAGTCTTACACTTGGTATCAAAAAATCAATTTCATGTGTACAGGATTTGGACAGCAGTCTGAAAAGAGAAGATCTAGGATTTTGGGTGGATGACAAGCTCTATGAGAATTAGCACAACAGTGAAACTGCCCAAAAAGAGAATATAGTCTTGGGCCACATTAGCCAAAGCCTTCAGGAAAAAGGAGTTAATCCTTTCGTACATTGCCTTGATCAGCTAAAGAGCATCCAGAAGAAGGTAGTTATCTTGAAGAAAGGCCTTGAGTTCATGTCATGAAAGAATCGTTTGAAGGATCTGGTGAAAAGAAGTCTCAGGGCTATTATAGCTATCTTTAAGTGTCTGAAGGACTGCTAGGTAGAAGAGATATTAGACTTGTTATTTGCAGCCCCAGAGAGCAGAGAAGTGGATAGAAATTACAAAGAAGCACATTTAGATTTCATATCAAGTGATTAGTTGCCCCAAAGTGGGAGAGACTGTCTCAAGAAAGAGTTGGTTCCCCCACCTTGGAGGTCTTCAGGCAGAATTGAACAGCTACTTGTCAGGCAAATTATGGTGAGGATTTCTTTCCAGTGTGGCAGACTAGATGACCACTGGGGTCCTTTCCAACTCCAAAATTCTGTGATTCTATGATTCTGATTTGGAATGCAACATAGAGATAAGCTAGACATACATGAAAAGTGATTATGAGACTAGAATTAAAGAAGATAAGACACCAGTAAAATTTTTTAAAAGGTTAGAGATGGTACGGTCTCAGCTCTATCCTTGTCCAGTCCAGGACAAGTCCCTGTGCACCTTAGTTCAGTTCAGTTCAACTCGATTATCATTGATTAAGGGCTTCCTATGTGCAAAGCACTGTGCCAGGCAATGTGGACACAAAGACAAAGGGGAAAGACAGTTCCTGCCCTCAAGGAGCTCCCAGACCTTTGAGGCAGGAATTGAACATTTACACAGGTGAGTGAATAGAATAATTTGAGGAAAGAGATTGATCTCCAAGGTTCCTTCCAGTTCTAAAAACCATTAATTTGAGAATTCTATAGTCTGAGATGGCTTAAGAAGAAATTCCTTAGCTCTCCCCTTTATTCACACTTGTTTTCTGCTTATTTAATGCCTTATCTTTCCACTTTAATGGAAGAACCCTTGAAGGTAGTGGCTTTCCTTGATTATTCTTTATATTCCTAGTGCTCAGAGCAGTGCCTAGCCTTAGTAAAAGCTTAATAAATGCTTTAGCTTATCTAACCTGAGTTTCTAGCTGCCTTTCTTGGGGTAGTAGCTCTGGGTTTAGGATCCTCTATTTTAGAGGCCATTTGGCTGAATCCAAATATCTGGGAAATTTCAACACCAACAGGAACCTCTCAATCCTGTTGGGAAAAAATAAAACAGATGCAACCTTATCATGGCAACACACATTTTACAGAGTTTGGGGGTCTTTGATTTCATTCATGTAGGGAACTCCCAGTGAGGAAGAAGGAACATCCCATCGATGCAGAACAGCTCTGCAACTTTTCAGCTGGCAGAGTTGGTGTGGGGTGCTCCACCTCGTTTGTGTCAGAGATGGGATCCAAACTTGGGTTTCAATCCCACTTCCTCTGAGGCCATCTCTTTATCCACTACATCATGCTGCCTCACAGTAACACAAGATAGGATATGATTAAGTGTCAAAATGATCATTATAAGACCCTAAATGACATGTACTAATCTAAGTTACTTTAAACCAGACTTCATAAGTAACCTACTTTAGAGCATGGAGGGATGTCACTTTTCTTTCCGGGATCCTCTTACTCCCATAGATAGTTTCTCCACCTGACAGACATCCTGCCTTCCAGAAAAGGCACGATTTATTTTTGCACCCATCATGTCACGTTGAGCTCCTTCCTGTAGGTCATTACATTTCCCATTTTTTTTTAAACTTACATCGCTATCACCAAAGTAAGATTTCCTTTTGTCTTTCTTATTCAGTGCTTACCCAATGGTCTTTGTGAGCACATGGGTCATCCCAGTCTGCATACGTCTACACACATGGAGGCAAGCACACACACACACAAACACACTTTGGGGATAGATCTATCAGTCATCAGATTTTTTCATCTGTAAAATGAGGCATAATAACATCTCATGGAGTATTATGAGGATTAAAAAAAACTTAAAGTCCTGTGTTTGAGCTTGGATAGGATTTGCTAGATCCTGTGTTTCATTGCCTTTGGAGGACCCAGAGTTGTTTCCTAAGTGAGATGAGGCACTGGAGAAAGGCTTAAATGGGGGAACTGGAGGATGACATTCATCATTTAAGCTACCTAACGTAAACTGTGGGCAGCTAGGTGATGTAGTGGCTAGAGTGTCCGGTCTGGAGTCAAGAAGACCTGAGTTCAGATTTGGCTTCAGACATTTACTAGCTGTGTGATTATTTGCCTTCATTTCCTTGTCTGTAAAATAAGCTGGAGAAGAAAATGGCAAATCAATGCAGTATCTTTGCCAAGAAAAGCCCAAATGTAGTCATGGAGAGTCAGACACAACTGAAAAAAAAAAAAAGACAACAACAACAGCAACAAATATAAGTTGTATAAAATACTTCAGTGCTTCAGAGAGCTCTAGCTGCACTGCTTTGGGAAGTCCCTGCACCATCATGGCTTTCCTTTGTCTTCGAGGGTGCGGTAGTTGAAAGGCATGTAGTCTGTTGCTGATCCATGTTGGGAGCATCATAAGATCTTGGTAAGATCAGTCAGAACTTGGTCCCTGCCTCTGAGGTCTCAGGAGGACAAAGCTGAGTTGGGCTTTAGCAGAGGAGGCTGGCTCATGTTTCTAATCTATATATTTTCTTTATTTTTGAAATTTCAAAATCAATTTGAAATTTGAAATTTTGAAATTGAAATATTATTTCAAAAATAAGCAAGGTGCATTATGGTAGATGGAAAGTTGGCCTTGGAGTCAGAGGGACCTTGGGTTTGAGTCCTGCCTCAGACACATATTGGCTATGCAATTTTTTATGACTTCTTTATAAGCACTCTCTGCCCCAGGCAATGCTCAGTGACTAAATTATAGGACAAGGGCCACTTGGTTGAGTAGTTTTATCCCTAAAAAGTCCCTAAGCCTATGAAACTACAAATAAAATCCAAAACCTTTTTTTCAATGTGTAGTTAGAATGTTCTACCCCAGGACTACATTCCCCAGAATTCCTTCATCTCCCAGAATCCCTTTCCTTCTTCACCTCTACCTTGTATGCTTCCATTATTGTTTATATAGTTCTGTAAATCCTCCTTCTCTCTCTCCCCTCCCCCCCAGCCCGCCATGTGCAGGGCTGGGATAGCGGGATTTTTACTCTAGCTTTTTTAATGTTCATTATTATTAATAAATCTTCTTAAATATAATACTTAGAACATTGGATATTAATTTTGAGGCTAACAATGATTTAAAAATAACACCTACATCAGAGATAAAAGCTAGATCAAATTATACCGCTAATGGAAGTCTGAAGTTAGCCTTATCATTTATTCTTTACTCAGCACTTTTTTGTGACGTTCAGAACCAATCACAACAATAACGAACAGAATGATTTTTTAAATCCATTTTCTCATGATCCTCACAACTACCTCAGTTTCCTATATATAAAATGGAGCCCTTGGACCTGTAAGCTCCTATCTAGCTATAAATCTCCACGAGTGAGAGAGATACTGTTATTACATTCTACAGATAAGGAAACAAAGTCACAGACCAGAAAGAGGGCTTGCCCCGAGTGACACATAGCTAGTAAGTGTATCGAAGGTGGGGTTCTTGGGATCCTCGATGTAAGACCACAGGGGCCGGGCATCTAAGCAGTCGCAGCTGTTCAAAGCGGAGCAGCCTGCTTGTTGTCCTGAAGGAATGGACTGCCGAGGCTGCTCGTAGCAAGTGAATAACTGTCCTTCCAGCCCTCGGAGGTTTAGAACTTGGAGGGATCCTTGGAGACCCTCGTGTCCAACTCCGAAATCAAAGGTGGGGAAACTGAGGACCCGGAGGTGGTGTTACTTAGCCAAAGTCACGTAGGTACAAACACGGGGCGGAGCATTTGAACGCCATTTCTCCGACCTCGAGGCTACTTCTTCGCTCTACTCCACGGGCCCTTACACTTTTCCAGCTGGATGCCTTTCTCCCACCCCGGCGTCTATTGTGAGAGACCACCCTTAGATTCCATGCTCCGGAGCTACCGTAGGGGGAAGACGATTTTTTCATTTAAAAAAAAAAAAAAAAAAAAAAAAAAAAAGGTGCTGTTAACCCTTCAGTAACTGAATCCCCTGGGGCTGGGGCCCATGAATCTGACTCTGGCCGGACTCCATTCCACAGTATTGTGCCAAGGATCCAGGCTGGGTCTTCCGGTAGGCTAACCTTTTCTTTAGCGTGGACTCGGATTGTATTACCAGGTCTCTGCACGGACTGTCCTGCACGCCTGGAATGTGCTCCGTCCCCATCCCCACTTCTTAAAATGGGCTTGTGGTGGTGCCTTGTGCAGCAAGAGGGCTGGATCCAGAGGCAAGCCTTACCTGTGTGACCTTGGACGAGACACTTTGTTTCCCTGGACCTCGGTTTCCCCTTATATTTTGAATTTTTATAAATTTACAATTTACGGTTATATAAATATGCCTGTGTAATTATAGACATTTATAATGCGTACATTCCACTCTTTAATTTTAAATAAAGGTTGAACTCTATGACTTCCACATCCCTTCTAGCTCTAAATGGGGGATCCTATGAGTTCTTAGTTTCCTTCGAGGCTCAGCTCAGGTCTTGTCCCCTAAGGAAAGTCATTTCTGAGCCTCGTATTTCCTAGCACTTTCCCTCTTTTACCACCCCACCCCCACTTAAATGCTCGTGTATATATATTGAATATGATGACTTCTTTGCATGCCCTCGGTAGAGTGTCAGCTCCTGGAGGTCAGGGGCTCTTTTCCCACTCATTCTGTATTCAGAGTACCAAGCATGGCACCTAACTATAATGAACTCAGAACAGTTCAGAATTAATTACTCCAAATCCAATTTCCTTCATTCAAGAATAATTTAGATTACATTCCTATATTCTTCCACCCATCTCCCATAAATGAACTTCTCAATTACTCAGGCAGCTAGGTAACACAGTGTATTCATTGAGCCTGAAGTCAGGAAGACCCCAATTCAAATGTGACCTCAGACATTTATTAGTCAGTCAGTCAATAAACATTAAAAAAAAAAAAAACTTTCTTTCTTACACTCTAAGACAAAAGGGTGAGGAATAAGTAAACAAGGTTAAGTGACTTGCCCAGGGTCACATAGCTAAAAAGCATCTGAGGTCAGATTTGAACCCATGTCCTCCTGACTCCAGGTGTGATGCTGTAGCCACTGTGCCTCCTAACTGCCCCTAGGTGATAAACATTTAATAAGTGCCTACTCTGTGCCAGGCACTGTGCTAAACACTGGGAATACAAAAAGGGACAATGCTGCATCTTGACTATATCCCTTAATCTCTGTTTGCCTCAGGTTCTCAACTGTAAAATAGGGATAATACCAGCACCTAGCTCACATCAAATAAGATAATACTCCTAAAGTGCTTAGCACAATGCCTGACACATAGTAGGTGCTACATACATGTTAGCTAGGAAGATGATGGTGATGATGATGATGATGATGATGATGATGATGATGATGATAGTCACTAGTTTCTCTTTTTTTTACTACCTCTGGAATTACAAAACATTTTCCTTTCATTTTAATATCCTCTCAAACATTTCTTTGTACTTTCTATACAGAGCCAAGTAAAGAGAAGGAGGGTGGATCTGGACCCCCTAAAGGTAAGTTGGGAGGAAGGGAAGGATTGTTCTCTCCAAAGTAAGGAGCAGAAAGAGCCAATTAATTTGTGTATGGTAACAAATGAATGGCAAATAGAAAGGTGAGGATCCCTTGGGGTAAAAAAAAAAAAAAAAAGTATAAGAAGGGATCTAAGAGACACCAGACATGGGCATTCCACATACTTATTCCGATTGGCCTCAAAGTTGGTGTATGACGAGTACTCACTTGAAACTACTGAATTCATTTGCTCATGGTGATTGCTAAAATCTTAGCATACTACTTAGCCTTCTACTTGGCCAGTTAATGCATGATTGAACTCTCTTCATATATAAATAATTTTAAATTCAGCTTAAATGTTTTCCCCCTGTTTTATTCAGATTAGTGATGGGGTAGTTTTGTTGTTTGGGGGGGGGTAGTGGTGGGAATAACTTGTTTTATCACCTTTGATATCTCTTTCATCTGGTTTCTGTAGCACATTAAAGAGAAGTATTGATGACAGCTCTGCCAGACTTGCTAAGTGTCTGGGAACCAACTAAATCCTGGGAAGAGACACCTGTCTGCCATTGTTCTGGCCTCATGCTTTCAGCCGTTTACTACTATGGTTCTATGATTCCCCTCCCAGCCCACTCTGTTCATCAGCTTTCTGAAAGAATGTGTAACTGTCACTCGGGCCCCCATCAATGAACCTACATAACCTTCCAACCAAGTTTGTGTAAGATTAAAAATTAATATCCAAATACTTCAAGTATTATATTTTATAAAGTTTATTAGTAATAACTTGAAGTAAAGGAAAGTAAAGCCTCAGTAAAGAAAGAATTTCCCCCAGACCACACAGACACGAGATGAGAGCAGAGCAGGGTTACATGCAACTTGGGGATGAAAAGGAAAGGAATTCTGGGAAATGCTGAAGGAATTCTGAGGAGCATAGTCCCGAGGTACAACATTCTAACTACACATTTGGTAGAGTTGAGATAGAAGAAATAACTATATGATAAAGCAACTGATTTTTTTAATCTACATATCAGAATGTATATGACCAAAGTACTATTTTTCCATTCAAAATCTTCCCCTTGGAAGGCTATAAAGTGAGTCTACTAAGTGTCATCTTTGTTCAAACAGTTCTTGGACTTCTCTTCTAAAAGTACCATCAAGAAACATTCTCACATCTTCCTTTTGGTCACTTCGGGGGTGGCAAATCTCCATCCTTTAACAATAGATTCAATTTTTGCAAAGAAAAGTCTTTTGAAGTCAAGTTCAATGAATGAGGTGGATGACCAAGTGAGGCGATACCATTCTTGATTAAAAGTGAGGTCTGAATTCAGGAACTTGAGTTTCTTCTGCTCCAGTCATAGGGATAGTCCATTGGGAAGCATTCCAAAAGGTTTTGAGACTTGAATGTCCTACGTTTGGGCTCAAGATGGCTGCTTTGAAAGCAGATACTTAGACATTTCAATTCTAAAACACATGTAAAAAGAAAATCCCATCAATTTTATATAACTCCAGATAAGCCTGAGTGTACTGGTTGCTGCTTCATATTTCTATTACAGATACTCCTGTGCTTCCAAGCTGCAGTGGGTCCCTGATCTCACTGATGTGGCCACTCTCTCCAGGAGTACAAATAGCAACCAGTCCACAGAGTGAAGAGGCGTGTCCTCATTTAAATCCTCCAGGAATATTGTACTAACAGGCATGAGAACATCTTTGTTCCTTTTTCAGGCATTTGACTGGAACTTTCTCATTAACAATACTCAATGGATTTGTTCCAGATCTACTTTTTTCCATTTCTATAGGCATCTGAAATTTTAGAAAATTTGGGGTTCACGGTTTCCTTTTTATCATGAATCTGTTTTGCAGAGATGGAAATGAACCTTCAGAAGTTCTAACAAATTTACTATCCCAAGTGGTTTTTGTATGTGTATGTGTATGTGTTTGTTTTAATATGTTCATCTTGTTTGTTTGTTTTTTTCCTTTTTTCTCTCAGCTTTCTTTACAAATGAAGTAACACCCTGGTGTTCTTGACTAGCAGACTGCAAACCTATCTATGGCTTTTTATTTTAGCTTCCATCCAGTTAATCAACTATCAACTAAAATGTCTGCATGTTTCATCTACATATTTTAATTACATGATTCCTTTTTAGCAGATGGAATGTTAAATACTAGCTACTACTCAAAGATCCTGAAACACTGGTAACCATGTGCACAAGTAACATTTTAAGTGTTTGTTACTCTCATCTGGATTTATCGCCACCATATTATTTTGTTTGTTTTGTCTCTATTGGGTAAATGAACTCAGTCTCTGAAACTTAGAGTTAGAAGGGGATAGAAGATGGCCTTAGTACTGGAAAGGCTGTGGGACCACAGGCAAATCCCCATTAGATGCAGATCTTTACAGCCTCATGAAATTTTGGCTGATTGTATTTCTTTCAATTTTCATTGCCTTCAGCCTTTTTTATTCTAAAAAGTTCTATGGTTAATGACAAGTTGAGTTCAATGTATTTTTTTTTTACTGAAAGTCATTTTTATTCAAGGTAGAAGTGATTTCACTCAGAGAATCCTGGTGTTTTTTGACTGACAAGAGCTTTTGATGTCGCTAATACAACAAACTGATTTGAAACATGGTAATAGCATTTGCATTCAAACCATCCTGAATCCTGGCTCTGCCACTTACCAGCTTATATGACCCTGACCAGGTCACTTAACCACTGCAGGACTCATTTTCCCCCTCTGCAAAATTAGGTAATTGGATCATTACAGTGCTGAGTAGGTCCAGTCTAGTCCTACACCTCTGATCTTCTGATGTTTTGACCGTTAGACTCATCCTTTAGATACCTTTATGCGAGGATCCTGCTCTTATATATTTCTCAGACTCACTTCTTATCATTCCATTCAATTAAACACACATTCATGAATGCCTACTATAAACCAGGCAATGTGCTGGAGATTGTAGCAATAAAGTAAAAAAGCAAGCACTCCCTCCCTGCCTTCAAAGACTAATATGGATCCTATGGACTATAGCAAAGTGAGCCTAGGCATTTTCAGCCATAGCCAAGAAACTTGTAGGTTCATAGACCTAGACTCAGCCAAACTAATTTTTCAAGACTTAAAGTCTGAACACGAATGTCATAACCAAGTTGTCTATAGCAAAACAATTTCAGGGGTTGTTTCTGGAGGAGGTGGTAAATGTTATGCCTCATAGATATGTTGAGTTTCTTTTCCTGAAATTGTTTTCTTTAGTACTCTCTGAAATTTGAAATTTTTATTAGACTCGGCATCTCCGAATTAAGTATTTTTCCCTGTGAAGCATTCTGACTCATTTGGAGGATTGATGCTTCTCCTAAGACACCAAATACCTGTATTCTCAAACCTTGATTTTACCCACATATCTTCCTCTTTTCCCAATCTCCACACTCTCATTCCCAAGAATCTTTTCATAATACTCAACTTTTAAAACTGTACTGTTTTTACTAAGTTTATATTGACATTTTCTGTTTCTTTCACCAAGTGTCCCTCCTCCTCTCGTATGACAAATGGTATTTTTAGAGAGGAAAAAAAATCAGCAAAACTGATCAATGCATTGAAGAAGTCCAAAAATAATTACAATGTGTTATGACTGTGGACCTCTAATCACACAAAGAGGAAAGTTGTGCCCAACTTCTTAAAAAATGTTTTTATTTATCAAGCATTTTTTCCGCTATCATCCCCTTTAAAAAAAAATCTTGCAAAAAACAGGCATACTCAAGTGGAACAAATTCTTCCATTGTCCACTGAAAAAATGTGCCCCACTCTGCACATGCAGTCTCAGTCAGAAAGTGGGTAGCATCTTTCATGATCAGTTCTGTGGAATAATAATTATTCAGTCACTGAACTGATCAGAGTTCTTACATCTCTCCAAATTGTTCATTTCAGGAATGTTGTTGTTAATGCTTAACTTTTACCAAACTTAGAAGACAATCACCAACTATGATTTGATCCATCAAAACTGTCTTCATTATTTTTAGCTATGTCTCATGATTTTGTAAAAGCATATGAAGACTAGCTTTCTCTTCTAGTAAGGAATTGACCCAAGAATCTGAGAGAATTTTTAATTATGTTTATTTAGCACCCTCCAAAAAACAACAACAACAAAAACAAACAAAAAGTGAAGAATGATATGGCCTTTTCAGTTAGCTTTTCATTTTCCTTGCCCAATATCAGTGGAGATTCTCCACTGGATTTATGATGAATGGTAAAATTTTTGTTTCATTTTTCTAGCAACACACAAGCCAGATGATAATGTAATTATGAAGGATCAGACCACTGTGCCATTTTGGAGTAGGGATCAGTCGAGAATATGATCCTTTAGCTATTTTGGTAGTTTACATCCTTGGGAGATTTTTGGCAAGAACTCATCTTATGCTGAGTTTTCTCTATCATGAATAATGTAATAGCAAAGTTCCAGGAGATATGGTTTATTATTATGGAACTGCCAGTCATTTGATATATGGCATACATTTCAAGGGCCTTAATAGCTTCTGAAAATTTCACATTTTGGTGTGGAATATACACTCAAACTTCAGTTTGGGGCTATATTTACTAGTCACGCTTACCTCGCTAGGCCTTCTTCACTTTGTCTTCTACAAAAAGATCCATGTTGTACCCTTTGCTCCAGTTCTATCTATGACTCATTGCTATGTAAAGAGAGGCATTGCATTAAATAATCACCAAGGATCCTTCCAACCCCAATCTGTGCTTCTGACATGCTTATTGGCTTAGATTTCACCAGGTTTTCATATCACCTCTTTTCTCAGCTATGCAAAATGCTTTCACACAGAGGAGCCATCCTAAATCTTGATTCAATTGAGTTGGCTTGCTGCCTGCTCTTTTCAAATTTATTTCACTGATTCACCGTTATTCACCATTTCAATTATTGAGGGTCCCAAGATTCATCCTTCTGTTTGAAGTTCTCTCTCCAAGTGGCTCCTTCTTCTTTTTTCTGCAGGTGTCATTTTCTCATGTCATCTCTGTCATCCTCATCATTCTTCTCCCTCTATCACCTCACCCCCATACCCCCATCTCCCACAGAAGGTTAAATATAGACAAGGCTTTTTTCTCCTTGATTATTTTCTTCCTATTTCTTTTTCCAGGTGAAGGTGATGTCTCTCCACCCAGTGCCCTGCCAGCAGGTTAGGATGGTTCCAATTTTTAAATTTAAATTTACTGTTAATTATCTAGATAAAAAGGAAATATAAGGCAGTTTCTGGGTGGAACTTCAAGCCACAAACACCTTGGGATTTCACCTGGGATGGTTCCTCGGGAACTTAAAGAAACACATTGGCTTGAACTGTCATTTAACAGCATTGAAAAGGAGACTTTGCTTAATGAATTATATATAATGAATCACTTGGGATATTAATTTCAAAAAATAGCAGTGCTTGAGTTTCCAGTCCATCTCTCCATCTATCTTCCCTATCTTTCCCTCCAGCCTCTCTTTCTCTTTCTATCTATCTATCCTAGCAATATTATCTATCTAGATATATACACATGTGTGCGCATATATATATATATATATTTATACACACACATACATATATAGATGGGTTGGAAACTAATATATATCCACACTATATATAATATATATGTATATATGAACATATATATTTAATATTTACAATGTTCCTGGTGATTTATCACATAAGTCAACTTCAATGTTCTCTCCATCAGCAGAAGAGGCAGCTTTTGGGAGGACTAAGAGGGTGTGAAGTCATCCCAAATTCTTTTAGCAGGATGTCATCCAAGTCACTTTTTCCTTTCAGATATCAATGCCCGGGCACTGGCAAGGAAAGATTCAGGTGAGCCCATTCCTGAATAAACAAGACATTCCATTTCTGTCTTCTAATGACACTAATGATCTCTTTCCTTAAGGGTTTTGATTCTGTGATTCTGCTTTTAACATTGGTTTTGTTTCAGTTTTCTCCCCCATCATAGTCTTCTATTGCATTTTATTTACAAGAATATCTCTTTGTCAGGAAATCGGTGGTAGTTTTATCCGTGTGGGGAAAGGTTAATATTCAAAGGCTAGCCAAGTTTTAAACTTTTGTTTTTCTTTCAAGTCAATTCCACAAGCATTAGCCAGGTACCAGCGCAGTGCTAGCTATGATGGATTAAAAAGCAAAATGAAGTAATGAATGGAAATAAAGCTATATATAAAGCACTGTTGTAAAATCTTAGGAATAAAAATAGAAGAGAAAGCTACTTCCTGTCCTCAGTTTCTCTTCTGTCAAACGCTCTTCTTCCATAATATTTGTCAAACGTGGAGATCAAGAAGCCATATGAGGATTTCGCCATAGAGTGATCAGCCTTCTTCAAGTGTCAGTTGAAATCTCACCTTCTACAAGAAGCCTTCACCAGCCCCCACTTGATGCTAATGTCTTCCATTTGAGAATATCTGCAATATAATGTATATAATATTACATTATGTATAACAGATTATACATATGTACATGTATATAATATTATGTCCTCTATTGTTTATAGTTGTTTCCACGCTATCTCCTTCATTATATTACAAGCTTCCTAAGGACATAGACTATTTTTGTCTTTCTTTGTATCCCTGTCACTTAACACAGTGTCTGGGACATGGGAAGCACTTAAAAATACCTCCTGGTTTATAGAGTTCATAAACAAAACATAATGTAAGATCAGGTTGTAAGATTTATTTTTCAGTAAAAGCTCGGAAGGAAGGAAGGAAAAAAAGGAAGGAAGGAAGGAAGAAGGGGAAAGATTCAATACTCTTGTGAACTTTTCTTTATGAAGAGGCATTGTAAATATTTTTTTTTATCCAGAAAGATATTTCTGGGCTTCCTAGTAACAGATGAGGCTGGAAAAGCCAGAACTTCTCACTTGTAGCTCTTTCATGAGACCCTAAATCATGGGTTCATCCAAAGGATGGCCATCAGGATCTGCTGGCTTTCCTCATGTACCCACCAAGCAAAGAGCAGTCTCCGGGAATACTCACGTAATCTCCTTAATCCGTCTCCCCCACCCCAACTCCCACTCCCTCAAGAACTAATGGGCTTTGCTGGTTCTATCCAACTTTGGAGAAGCCACACCGGAATGCCTATATCCATATCCAGTTACCCAGGGGAAATGATCCAAGAGCCTTGATTCCATTTATTTGCTACTATTGTGTGAATCAAGAAGGAGGATTAGGCTGATTTAGAACAACAGTGATGAAAATAAGGCTTGCAAATTTCTGGCATTTTTTTGCAGAATTTCCCTCTGCCTAGAAATATTCTCATTCTGATGTCTCTTCCACCGTCATGGGGGGCTATTCTCACAGGAACTGTAAGATCTCATTCAACTAAAACCCATTACCCGATAAAAATGAGAAAGCTAAACTATTGTATTAAAAGGTAGGTTCCTGAGTTCAGCCAAACACTGAACACAGGTAAGTCTTTCTGGGGAAAAGCTTACTTTGAAAGTGATCTTTTTGCTTTTGCTTCTCAGAATGGTCTCTTGGGGAATCCCCAGTTGGGGAAGAACAAGACAAGCAGAATTCAAACACTTCCCAAAGTGCACTTTTTGTGGAGAAGCCACAGAATGGAACAGTGAAAGTCGGTGAGTGTCTAGAATTAAGTGCTGCTCTTGAGGGCAGGGACTGTCTTCTTTACTTGTATTTGTATCCCCAATATCTGGCATATGATAAGTCCTTAATGTCTGTCCCAACTATATATCTAGCTATTTATCCATCTTTGTA
Source organism: Gracilinanus agilis (assembly GCF_016433145.1). Lineage (NCBI taxonomy): Eukaryota > Metazoa > Chordata > Mammalia > Didelphimorphia > Didelphidae > Gracilinanus > Gracilinanus agilis. Next base: position 228,477,518 of record NC_058134.1, on the reverse strand, counting down.
TATATCATATCTATGTATCTATGTGTCTATCTATCTCTCCATTTCTCTATCTCTCCATCTATCTGTCTCTCCATCTATCTATCTATCTATCTATCTATCTATCTATCTATCATCTATCTCTCCACCTATCTTTCTATTTGCTTGTCTGTCTGCCCATCTCTATATCTATCTGTCTATCTATATCCATAACTCCATCCTCTCATTTCTTCTATCTAGCATTTTGCCACTCATCTATTTACCTCTCATTCTCTTTACGTATTATTCTATCTGCCTACATACCTATCATTTCATGTATGTACTTATGTATCTCTGTGTGTATGTATGTGCCTATCTATCTCTCTAGCTGGCTAGTTATCTTAATAATGTAGAAAACTAAAAGCTAGACAGCAGTCCTATGATCTTCCTCCATCATGATCAAGTCTGGTGACCGTATTCCTACAGACCTACACTTTGTAGGATCGGATAGGCTACAGGCAGATAGATTATCAGTTCTATCAGTATATCAGTGATTGATCTGTGATCTCCCTGATGTGGATATTCTCTCCATCTGGACAGAACAAAGCCCATCTACACTATTTTATCCTGGGTGCTTCTTATCCATGTTCTCCCCCAGATATTCCAAAGAGGATCTACCCACCATTGTTCTGGAGGTCTCCCTTGCTTTCTAGTACCTTTTTACATTTCATGGAGAGTCATGTAGCATTGCAGTTGCTCATCTACTCTCCCTGTCTTACTATGGGACCAATTCCTCTCTCTTTCTTATTATATTCTGTCTCAATTCTGTCTCCCTTCCACCACTTCTATTTTAAAAAAAACCTTTATTTTCTGTCTTAGAAATTGGGGTTAAGTGACTTGCTCAGGGTTGCTCAGCTAGTAAGAGTCCAAGGTAGGATTTGGACTTAGGTCTTCCTGACTCCAGGTATTGCTAATGGTTTCCATTCAGAGATTATTTTTTTTAAAAACTTTGACCTTCTGTCTTAGAATCAGTACTAAGTATTGATTCCAAGGAAGAAGAGCAGTAAGAGCTAGACATTGGAGTTAAGTGACTTGCCCAGGGTCACAGCTAGGAAGTGTCTGAGGCCAGACTTAAACCCAGATCTTTTTTACTCCAAGCCTTGCTTTCTATCTAATGAGCCACCTAAATGTCCCCTTCCATCACTTCTTAAACAAGGATCATCCCTGGCTTCACTAAAGCTGACTTGAGCCCACTTGCATTCCTCCTTTGCCCACTGGATGACTGGCAACTTTACTTCTTCAAAAGTGTTTGTGTTGGGGGCAGCTAGGTGACTCAATGGATAGAGTCAGAACTGGAGACAGGAGGACCTGGATTCAAATCTGACCTCAGTCACTTCCTAGCTGTGTGACCTTGGACAAGTCACTTAACCCCCATTGGCTAGATCTTACCAGTCTTCCACCTGATACTTAGACTGAAGATAAAGGTTTAAAAAAAAAAGTGGCTGTGTTCCAAGATTCATGAATATCTAGCATTACTGGGAGGATATTTCTGGGTTTTTTAAATGTTAATTATATTTCTAAAATATGTAAAGAGTTTGAATATTTTTAAGGTAGAATAAATGTAATAGAGCATTCTATAAAGACAACATGGTGTAATGAGCTGGCCTTGGGGTTCAGGTTCTACCTGTGATCCATATTGACTGCGGTACCCTGGACAGATCCCTTAAATCTTAGTGTTCAATCTAGGCAATTCTCTAAGATTAGAAGTTGCAGAGAAGGTGGTGACCTGAATGGATAGAAGAACTGTCCTCATGCCAGAGTTCTTTATGCCAGTAAGTCACATTCATCCCTGTCCTATTGAACAGGGTGGCAAAGCCCAGGCTTTGCAATTGGTGAATATAAAACATGAAAGTAAAGGTTTGCAGCAGAATTCAAAATCTACTTTTTCAATTAATTTTAAGCTATTTCTGAAAAAATGTGCACTCTTTGAATGTTGTTTGAAGCACTCAATGAATCCAAATTCCTGGAGAACATCTCCAAATCAGAAGAGCAGCAAGTTGGAGATTTCAACAATTGGGTCCCAGTACCTTGTCTAGCCATGTAGATAGTCTGTGGTCACTTAATTAGTACATTTGGTGGTATTTTTCAGCTTCTATCTCTACATCTATTTTACTAGAAAAGATATTGGCTCTTAGAATTGAGTATTTTATTTGTAGTTCTAAGGCAGCTAAGTAGCACAGTGGATAGGATGCTGGACCCAGAGGAAGGAAGGCCTGAGTCCAAATCCAGTTTCAAATACTTACTACGTGTGTGCTACTGGAAAACCCACTTAACCTCTGTATTCCCCTCTTTCCTCATCTGTAAAATGGGGATAATAACAGCACCCTACCTCACAAGATTTTTAAGAAGATAAAATTTTATAATATTTAGAAAGTACTTTGCACATCTTAAAGCACTATATAAATGCTACCTACCATTATCATTATTTTCTAAAACATCTAGAGGGGAATTGAGCATTTTCATTAACTTTTCAGGTTTGGGGCTAGCCTGTGTGTCTGTCTGGTAATGAAATAATTGTTTCTAGTTGATAATAAAATTATGTACATATATGTGTATATTAACCAAAGTTGGAATTATATGTATTTTCTTTAGGTGAAAATATTACTTTTATAGCCAAAGTTGAAGCCAAAGATCTTCTTCGAAAGCCCACTGTTAAATGGTTCAAAGGAAAATGGATGGACTTGGCCAGCAAAGCGGGGAAACATCTTCAGCTGAAGGAAACCTTTGAAAGGCAAACTAGGGTATGATCCTGATCTCTGAGTGTATTTCCTCATCTTTGCCTGCTGAGATAGCTTTTCCCAAAACTGTAACTAGATCCGGGTGACTGGGTCTTTGCCCCAAGATGCAGGATGGTAGAGAGGGCTCATGTCCAGCATCAGCACCAGGACCAGCAATCACTTAGAGGTTTCTCTCTTTCCCAACTGTATCTAACCCAGGGCCTGGATTTCTTATATATTTTTCTTGGTGTCTCCTAAAGGAGAAAGATAACTCAGTGTTTGCCCCGGCATCTTCCTCCTGCTGACAGCAGAGCTGGGACTACTGTGCTCAGCATCTTCCTAATGAAAGATTTAACTCCATTGCTTTCTGCCATGACATACCTTGTATTGGTAGGTCTCCTTGTCCTTCTGAAAGCTAAAACGTTTTCTTTTTCTTTTTTTTTTTGTAAAGATATTTTGTCGTCTCAATTATATGTAATAATAGTTTTCCACATGAGTTTTCTGAAGTTATATGATCCGAATTGTCTCCCTCCCTCCCTTCCTTCCCCCTTCTCAGAGCTGGTAAGCAATCTGGATCTGGTTATACATATATTATCGTGCAAAACATATTTCCACATTGCTCATTTTTATAAAAGGATCATCATATCAAACCAAAATCCCCAAATAAAAACCCAAATAAACTAAAGCAAAAAATTTCATGCTTTGATCTGCATTCCATCTCCAATGGTTCTTTCTCTGGAGGTGGAGAGTGGTCTTGGCCATCAGTCTTTCAGAAATAAGCAGAACCAGAGAAAACATTGTACACGGTAACAGCAATCTTGTGGGATGATCGTCTGTGACTGATTTAGCTACTCGCAGCAATACAATGATCCGGGACAGTTTTTTTTTTTTATCTTTTATTTTTTTTTTAAACCCTTGTACTTCGGTGTATTGTCTCATAGGTGGAAGATTGGTAAGGGTGGGCAATGGGGGTCAAGTGACTTGCCCAGGGTCACCCAGCTGGGAAGTGGCTGAGGCCGGGTTTGAACCTAGGACCTCCTGTCTCTAGGGCTGACTCTCACTCCACTGAGCTACCCAGCTGCCCCCTTCCGGGACAGTTTTGAAGGAACTGAGCCCTGGGGACTTGCCAAGGTCACACAGATGGCCCACATCAGAAGGGGGATTTGAACTCACTTCCTCTGGCTTCAGAGCCACGGTCCTTTCCGCTGTCTAACCATGGCTGACCGTGAGGATGGCCGTGACTCGTACTTAGGTGTTGGAGAGCCCACTTCCAAGACATGACCGATGTGATCCTAACTTTATACTCCCAAGACACAGCTCTGAATCGCGCCATTCCCTCTCTCTTCAGATGTACACCTTTGAGATGCAGATCATCAAAGCCAAGGAGAACTATGCTGGGAACTACCGATGTGAAGTGTCCTACAAGGACAAGTTCGACAGCTGTTCCTTTGACCTCGAAGTCCATGGTAAGGCCTTGGTGTCACCGTGGGCTTTCTGGCTGTTCACAAGGGTTAGCAAACATTAGCCAGCGACAAAAGGAATCCCTTTATTAAACGTCACTTTATGCTTCTGACTGCAGTGCATGAATCAATGAGCATCATTTCCTATGGTTTAATGACTGGGGTAATCAGGGCGAGACTCTAGTACTTTTCTGCTAAGTGCTGAAATTCAGAGGATGTAGACAGCCCTGGAATCCCTTCAGCTAAAAAGAAACTGAGCGGAGCCCCCAGCTCGCTAAAGCAATTAGTCAGAACAGGAAACTAATCAGTGGCTTTTTCCTCCTAGTTGTCTACCTTAGATGAGCTCCTCCCTACCTCCCCCTGTCCTTTGTGCCCTAGAATCCTTGCTCATCAGAACACGATTACAGAGTTTCTGTCTTACCTCCGACAACTCTGAATTTGTCTTTAAGTGTAGACTTGAGGACCATTTCTTATTGCTTGCTCCAGGTATAAAAAATACTAGTTGTAGCTTTGCTTTGAGAAATGACTCTTCCCATTTCTCTAAGAGCCAGCCAAAGGGCATCAAATTTAGTAATATTGTGGTTCCTTTTACCAAGAAGATGGATCCCACTGAGTCTGAGTCCTCCCCTTCAATATTTTGGGATGAACTATTGTTCAAGACTGAAAGGAGAACCAAAGTACCCTTCATGACACTGGGAAGGGAGAATTACTTGAGTAGTACTTTATTTTTTTTTTAACTCTTACTTTTCACCTTACAATCAATACTATATATTGGGTCCAAGGCAGAAGAGTGGTAAGGGCTAGGCAATGGGGGTTAAGTGACTTGCCCAGGGTCACACAGCTGGGAAGTATCTGAGACCAGGTTTAAACCTAGGACCTCCTATCTCTGGTCCTGGCTCTCAATCCACTGAGCCACCCAGCTGCCCCTATCAAGTAGGGCTTTAGTAGAAGTGGGATAGGGATTAAGAAAATAAATGTTATTTATTTTAAATCACACACCATTAAAAATATATATGTATATATAGACAGGAAAAAATATATATTATTTATATTATAATTTTTTATTTTAAAATTTTAAATTATTTTAAATTTAATATTTAAATTTTTTAAATTACTTTAAATTTAATATTTAAATTTTTATATTTATATATGGGGAGGTGAGAAAGAAGGTGTGAGACCTTACTCAGTGGAAATGTGTGTGAAAAGGTACCCATTAACTGCCAAACTTCATTGTTAACCAATAATATGATGTATAATAGATATTTTCCACCCTACCACTCCACCAAAAGAATGAGGTCAAACTTAAGCTACAGCAGTAGCTGTTTAAAATCCAGAACACGGGAGGTCATTGTCCCACAGCACCCATCACTCAAGACTGGTCTTATAAACTAGAGTTTATATCTAGAAGAGCCTGACCAGAATGGTGAAGGTTCTAGACTCTATGTCCCACAAGGAAAAAAGTGTGGGATAGTGGAAGGAATTCTGAAGTTGGAATCAAGAGATTGGAATTCAAATTCCAAAATCACTTTACATTACAGAGTCTTGGCTTCCCAATTGACAAAATGGGGAATCAAGTCAACGAGCAAGCATATATTAAGCACCTACTGTGTGCCAAGGACTAGAGCTACAAAGAAAGGTAAACATATAGTCACACATAGTCTTTCCCCACCCTTCAGAAGCTCATGTTCTCCTGAGAGCAGGGTACAACATTCATATAACCAGACACCTCCACGATATAGACAGGGAAGATGAAAGGAAATTTGAAGGGGGGGATGGGGAATGGGGAATGGCCTTCTGGACTAGGTGATAATCCCAATAATGCTCATGGTACCCAACTCACAGGAATGTTGAGGGAAGTGCTTTGTAAACCTTAACAAGAATGAGCTGCAGTTATAAGGGATGGTTAAAGAAACTGGATCTATTTCAACTTAGAGAAGATAAGCCAACCATAGACTTTGAGAGTGAGCAATGATTCTAGAGGTTATCCAGTCCAGCCTTTTCCATTTTGCAGCCCAGAGAGATCTGCCTGTTGTTCCACAGCTCTCAAGTGAAGAGCCCAGGACTGGGATTCAAGTATTCTGACCCAACGCTCAGGGATCTATCCCCCATACTGCCCTTCCTAGAACCCTAAAGTGTAGCACAGTCTTCCATATAGTTTGGGTCACTCTTCATTTTGTATCCAAAGAGTCCTATGAAGACCAAGGACTAGAAGCTTCAATAATTATTTCCCTTGAAGCATGCTTTAGGACTCAAAGAATTTACCCATACATTCTGATCTAGTCCTTAAAATGACACTGTCCTCTTCCATCTTACAGATGAGGAAAGGGAGGCCCAGAGAGATGAATTGATTTTTCTAAATGAGGTCACAAAGCTATAAGTGTCAGTGGCAAGAGGAAGCCAATACTCATTTCACTTCCATGTACAAGGAGGAAGATTTAGATTCTTCGTAAGAAAGACCTTCCCATCAGTCTAAGCTCCCCAACAATGACAAAAACTGCTTCACAAGAGAGTGAGCTTCTTATCACTGGAGTTTTCAAGAAGTTTGACTTCTTTGTCTGAAATGATATGGAATGGATTTTCTCACTGTATGGGAGGTTGGACCAGATAGAACCTCAGCTAATCCAACCCCCTTATTTTATAGATGAAGAAAGTGAGGACCAGAAACATTCAGCTATGTCTTCAGGGTAACCCAGGTGACAAGTAGTAGAGGCAGAATTGGAATTTGGCTCTTCCAGCTCCAAACCGAACTCTCTTTCCATTGTACCAAGCTGTATCCCCTATGGTCTATCTCTGCAAAGATCTTCCCCACCTTCCCTCCACCTGGACCATTTAAGATCTGATGAATGTTCATATCTTAGAAAGCATCACACCCAAGACCCTTTTCTTCATGGCCATTAACATTGTGCTTTTCTTTTCTTTTAAAGAATCTACTGGAACCACTCCAAACATTGATATCAGATCTGCTTTCAAAAGAAGGTAACTTCCAATGGGCGCTTTGGGAATGCATAGGATTCTTGCTCCCCTCTCCTCATCACTGCACATCCCATGGATAGGACTCCATATCACTGGTCTCCCATGTGTCACGTACCTCCCAAATAGTCGAGGAGATTAACTGGAAGGCTAGTGATGGGATTGGGGTTGGGGTTGGCTGAAAGGGTCATGTCAAATTTAATGTATTCTCAACCTTAGAATGAATTTGTTCTAGTCACACCCACATTTTCCCAGTGGTCACACTGATCTTCAAAAGACTTCGTTTTTCATCCGGAAACAGTTTTATTTTTCGCAGATTATATGTACACAATAAGACCACTACACACAAAAGTGTTTTAAAATTTTAACTTTTGAGAGGTTGCTCCCCTCCATAGTGTCTCATGGTCATCATCTAGAGAAGGGAAACATCTTTCCATTTTTTTTTTCAATCTCTAAGCCTTTGCTCAGTAACAGAATAGAGAATCAGTTTGTCTAAGAGCTACTCAAGCACTACACACAGAACTAGCATTTATGTAACTCCTTAAGGTTTAAAAAATGCCTTACATATGCTGTTCCATTTATCTCCCACAACAGTCCTAAGAGACAGGTGTTATTATGATCATTTTTCAGTTGAGAAAACTGAGGCCCAGAGAGGTTAAGTGATCTGTCCAGGGTCCAATAGCTTGTGAGTGTCTAAGGTGGGGTTTGAACCCGGGTCCTCCTCACTCCAAGATGAGTTCTCTTTCCACTACCCTACTATCTCCATGTAATTAGGAAGGCCCTAGACCTTAAGAACTTTTTTAAAAATTTCTTTTTTGCCCCCTTCTCCCTGAGCTCAGGAGCTCTTAGATTGGATTATGAATGAAATCACCTTAAATCACCCTCAACATTTCTAGATATGAACATTGTTACAATCCATTTTTTTATAGTTATAGTACTTTCAAGTGCCTTCTTGGGACAAATTTACTCCTGATCCAATATTAGAAAAGATCCTTATTACTTAAGACAAAATGTCCCCCATTGGTCACATTGAATTAATCATGTAGACAAACACCTTCTGAGAGGCAGATAGGGTCAGAACAGAGGTCCATCAAACACCTACCCAGTGGCCTGTCAACTAAGTGACCATTTTGAGGTTAGTGACCTGTTGTGCTCCTAGAAACGGTCTAGTCTTGTCTAGTCAATTGACATCATGGGAATTTCCCCAATCAGTCTTGAGAAGGCCAATCCCCTGTGAAGTTGGGTCAAATAATCCTGTGCCAGTTGGAAAATGACTTACTTATAGACATACTTTCTCACCTTCAAGGACTTTCCTTCAAAAATAGCCTCATTATATAAGCAAATCTAAGGAGCCAATATATGAAAACTGTATTGTAGTCATGCATAAAGCATGGCACAGGGTTTAGCTTATAAGGCTAGGAATGTGTTTCTTCATTCCTTTTTAAATCTATGTATTTTTCCTTTACAAGGCATAAGGTAGGTGGTACCAAAGATTTCCCATCTATGTTGCTCTTCATCTAAAGATCAGAAAGCCTTCAAAACATTTTATAAACTCTTAACTTTGACATCAGAAAGCCCCTAACAAGTGGCCAGTCATGGAAATTGGCATCATTTAAATACGGCATTACCCAAATTAGAGTACTGAATAGCAGAATAAAGAAAACCAGAGTTTGGCAAAACATAGACATCTGATATGACTTTGGCAAGTATGGAAGGGATGAATAATAATCTGGCCAGAATAGATGGATTAGAAAGGAGCTTACACAGTTTGCAGAAGAAACTCACACCACAAATAGCCCTGCTCCTTACTGCCATTCCTTGACTGATGAAAGTTCATTTGATAGCATAATAACTCTTTAATCGTGTTTAATGTTTTGCCCTATGTAGCATCTGCATTTTATTCATTAATTTTTTAAAGCTATCTTAATTTGGAATCTTTGTTTCAAAGCAATTTTTTAAAACTGTGATTAGGTATTTTTAATTTTTTTTTTGTTTTAAGCCTACTTTTGCCCTCTACTGCTTTGGTCAATGAAAATATAAGTGTTTGTTAAATCAATGAACCAACAAATGAAACAATCTTTGCTATTTCCTAATAACTTTCTAGGTAACTTTCTTTATTCTTTTTTGAAAAATGATGTTCAAACATCTCAAGTCCTGGTACCCTCCCTATCTCTTACCACATATCTTAAGCAGGGCACTACAAATATTTGCCTCAAAAAGTAGCTTGTATTCTGTTCAGGTTTATTTTATAGGAAAAAGAGAAGAAATAAAAATTTTGTCTTTGGAAAACATAGAAATGTGCATACTTCAGAAGGACCTCTCCTTGCTCTAAATGTTTGATATTAATTTTAAATAATTTTTGGGAAATGTATTTTTCCTGGAAATGTTATAACTTGTGTATTGTATGCACATTGTTTTTTTTAACCCCACAGACGCTTTCTTAGAAAACTATAAATAACATTTGTAACAGCAGGAAACAAAACCTCCATTTTAAATTTTAAACATGTAAGTAAATGGTACAATTTTGATGTCAATTCTTTAGCTTCTGCTCAGTCTCAGTTAAATCTCTAGCCAAAAAGGTGACTGCATGCCAAATCTAAGATGCATTCCTCTATAGGAAATGATTTTCCAAATAAATATTAGAAGCTTCACTGCTAATTCAGTGAAGCTCAAAGAAATTGTTTCTTTTATAATCTTTAAAAAAAAAAAGCTCAAGTTTTTTGTATATAGTAACCAAAAAATGAATTATCTCCCCTATGAAACCAAAAGGAATGCATCTTTAAATAAGCTACCCTCTATTTCCACCTTGGAAGCATACATAATGTTAGATTTTTTCCCCTCTTTTGAACATGTCTTCTGAGTCATCTACTCATTGACACCACTTGGGCTATGAGGCTTCCTTCTATGTCTTTGACATTGGTATTCTTAGTTCTTAAAGACAGAACAAAGCCAATCTCTGTCTCCTGTATGACAGAGATCACCAAAGTCCTTTGTCTAGACCCCAAAGTTGCAAAAACAAAGTACTTTCTGTTGGTTGGCTTGAACGCATTTGTGTTACTCGACCATAACACAAATCTACGCAACTTGATATATATGCAATCTACGGAAAACGGGTACTTTGCTGGATCTGAGATCTCATTGATGGGAACCCTCCCTCCCACGATGCAGATCACAGAAACTCTCCTGAAACTGGAACATAACACAAGTCTTTGTGTTGCCTTTTCCACAAGTGCACCTGCTAGAAATGTCAACTGTCCCTTGTGTGAAAAAGAATACAAGTTTGTGTTGTTGGTTTTAGTCCTGTTCCTAGTGTGCCAAGAGAAAAAAAAAATTGCATATACGTTCTCTCTAGAGTGTTTGCGATGGATGGTGGTCTTCGGCTCAGTGAGTAAACACAGGTTTGCTTTTCTTTTATTAACAACAGCGGTGAAGGACAAGAGGATGCAGGAGAACTTGACTTTAGTGGTCTCCTGAAACGTAGGTGAGAACCAAATGGCGAAGTGAGGAGCTGTGGGCTGGAAACCTTTAGCTTCATGCACAGAAAAGTCAAGTTGAAAAGCAATGGTCTATGGTCTTTTTTTTTTCTTTCCTAACACGTTTTGCTTGGAGACTATAACAGCATCGACTAAGAAAAAAGAGAAAGGAAAGAACTGTCCATTTGGCTTGTTTGAAAGTTCAGCAAATGCTTTAAATATTCAAAAATGTTTTGAAAAATTCTTCTCTGAAGCTTCCTATTTTTACTGTCTGGGGATGCGAAGATGTGAAAATTGAGACTGATAGAGACAGATCTCTGCTGTACATGATACACACCTTTAAGATAAGCCACATTATTATTCACATAGGCTAACCGAAATTCACACTGACTAATAGAAATTCAGTCATAGAAAATCTGTCACCTCTAGTCAATTATCAAAACAAAACATAGGATGTTCATTAAGTACCTTACATCTGATTTAAAAAAAATTGATCAGATTTGAAGATTTTACTTGCTTCTCTTCTTTCTATTGTACTTATTTTCAAAGTACTTTTACAGAAATGGTCTTTTTTTGATCTTCACTTTAGTCCTAGAAAGTAAACAAGGTAAATGGAGTTTTCATACTGAGATAGTAATGTCAAATATGACCTCAGACACTTCCTAGCTGTGTGATCCTGGGAAAGTCACTTAACCCCCATCGTCTAGCCCTTACTGATATTCTGCCTCGGAACACAATATTGATTCTAAGATGGATGGAAGATAAGGGTTTGAAAAATAAAAATAAATAATATCACACAGCTAGAAAGGGAAGAAACCTAGATCCGACTCCTGCTTTCCTGTTCTTCTCAGGACACCGCCTTTGTCACAAGATCCAATATGATTAGTCAGGATAATACCTTTTGTTCAAATCTGACAAATGGCACAGCAGCCAGCATATTAGCATTGGACGTAAAAGGTTCTGGAAGACTTTTGTGCCTTACCTTAAATGCTTGTTGAGTGAAAATAAAAGTCAACTTCTTTTTTATTTCCTTTGTACAACACTGACCATTCTGTAGAAATCTTGACAGTTTCAGCATGGACGTGGCATCATAGATATAAGGCTGGCAGGGACCTGGGTGGCCATCTAGTCCATCACCTTCATTTTTCAGAGGAGGAAACTGACTCTCAGGGAAGAGAAGTAGTAAACAAACAGGAGGCAAATCCAGGTCCTTGGCAGCTAATTTTTGTTATGTATACAGTTTACAAAACACATCTAGAAGTGACCCAGGAAAAGACCTCCCTCCCCAGTGAGGACTAGGTTGATTATTCTAAATTAATCATTCGAAGGACTGATTGTGACTTCCTTTACTGCCATAAAGTCATACCTTGTGTTTTTTCTTCTATTAAAAAAAAGTTCTAGAATTCTCCAATGCAATTTTACTTGAAACAAACTAAGCTTGTCTTTTCTCTCTTAAGTCTTATTCTAAACATCACTCTGAATCTGTCCCTTAAAGATTCTGGCATAGGATTTTACAGAATCCTTTTCAATAATCAACCAATCAAAAAATATTGACCACTGATACACTTGGGGCCATAAATAGACCTGGACTACCAGGACTTTGTCCTAGAGTAACAAAATTTTGATAACACTCTGGTTACCATAGTTACTAAAACCTTCTTCCTGCTCAGCTGCATTGATCCTAAAATTGCTCCTATTATTTTCACATCCTGAATTATAAAATTGATTCGAGGTCATTTTTGCAGGGTTTATCCCAGTTATGGTTTCTGCATTTATTTAGTATCTATGTGTAGAATACCATGCTAGATAATATGAGGAATACTAAGAAATTCAATATATACTTAGTACTTATAGAATATTTAGCATAGTATATATAGAGAATAACAAGAAATTAAGTTGTGGTCTCTGCCCTTAGGAAATATATGGTTTCATCCAAAGTATTAGGACAAAAACAGGTCAAAAAAGTAAATATCATTACAAGAGAGCATATGACAAAGTACCAAATAAAAATCACAATTTGATTTATGAATGATAAAAATTATTTTAAAAACCTGATCACACACTTGGAATTTGAAGAGGCAAAGAAAAGTATTGCCAAACCCAAACCACATGACCATAAAAATTAAGTGGAAAAGAAAAATATGGACAAAGTGTATAGCTTATGTCTCCTTCTTTTCATTCTCTTCACATCCCTAACTATGTTTTTTTTTAAATTTCATTGAAGAGACTGGTATAATCTTTTAAGACTATATTCTTTTAGCCTGCTTTACTAACACAATAATATATTTCCATTATATTTAACTAAGTTTTTCTATGGCTTTGTGAATTGCATGCATTTTCATTATAAGATATGGTTGCCATTTTTACTCTATTAATGTATAAAGAAAAATATCATTATCACCAATTTCATGATGACCAAAATTTCTTTAAAATGAAAAGATCTCCAGATGTTCAGCTCTTCCACCAACATCTAACAGGTCCAACAGTGCAATCAGATGATGCAGGTCCTCTATAGGAATATGGCCTATAATAGGCACTTTAGTACTTTAATCTTCATAAAAATTCATATGACAAATTAATTCATGGAACTGTTGTATTATTTAAATTTTATGGAGATTGTATTGTTCATATAAGTTCAGCCTAAAAGATGAAATTTGAGATGTCTCGATAAGACCATTTTTTTCTCTACTCTTGATTAAAATGGCAGAAAGTTAAAATTTAATGAATATAAAAATTTGTTTTTACATCTAGTTGGGGAAAATCGAATATTATTTTTTGAAAAGCAGACATTAGAGCTAGAACAAATGAGTAGAAAGGTAAAGGGGGCAAATTTAGAATTGATATTTTTAAAAAAACACCTTCCTAACAATTAGAACTATCCCAAAATGGAATGGGCTATCTTGGTAAGTAGTGAATTCCTCTTCACTAGGGATCCTAAGTGAAGGCTAGACAGCTACTTGGGTTCTTTATAAAGAGATCCTTTTTCAAGAATAGGTCAAATTAGATGACCTCTGAGATCCTTTCCAGCTCCAACATTCTGTCACTCGAGTAAATAAATCCATGTCTCGGGTGAGATGAGATGAGACGAGACGATATAGTTAGAGAATTTGGAAGGACTGAAGGTCAAAGTAATCTGGACTTCATTCTGGGACACCAAAATGTAGGAGCTAAGAGCAATTGCAGTCCTCTTGCAAGTCAGAAATAGCTGAACTTAGTTCCTAGTTAGCAAGAAAAGATTATTTTGAATAAGAAACTCTCAGAAGGCTGTTTCTTCCCTTTCCTAGGGTCACAGTCCAGCTGAGTTCCTCCCCAGCCTGACCCTCTGCCACTTCCTCCTCTACCCGTTTTGGGCTGCTTGCCTTGGGCACAAACTTTGGTAGAGATCTGGGTGTAATGGGTGCTGTTATATTCATGTTGGGTTCTACTACAGCTTAATGGTGGCTCTTGTGCCTGGCTCCCTGTTATCTGTCTGCAGAATGTCAGGATAAGAAAGGATGAAAGAGGAAAAAAAATCATCACTCCTTGATATTTATAGCCATTACCAATGGGTTTAGAGTCTGGAAGCAGGTGGAAATTTGGCAGAGCTAGCTTAAGAAGCCTTACCAAAGATGCCAGCCCTTTCTTCATCAGCTTGTTAAGTAATCAGTCATAGAACATGAAAGCTAGGAAGCCTTAGAGATCATCTAATCCAGTGATTCCCAAAGTGGGTGCCACTGCCCCCTGGTGGGTGCTGCGGCAATCCACTAGGGCAGTGATGGCCACAGGTGCATTTCAGGGTGGTGAATAACTGTAAGGGGGCGGTGATAGTATGTGACAGGGGGCACTAAGTAATATTTTTTTCTGGAAAGGGGGCGGTAGGCCAAAAAAGTTTGGGAACCACAGGTCTAATCCAAGAATTCTTAACTTTTTGGTGGGGGGCCATGGACCTCTTGAGCTGTCTAGCCAAGTCTGTGGATCCTGTCTCAGAATAATATTATTAAAAACACAAAATGAAAATGGAGGATTACAAAGGAAACCAATTATTTTGAAATCATTATTAAATTTTTTAAATTCATGGACTCCAGCTTAGGAACTTCTGATCTAGCCCAAATTTCTGAGGCCCCCCAAAGTTCGAATGATCTCTCCAGAGTACCCCACCAAGTTCAGCATTATTGAATTGGCATTGACATCCTAGATTCTTTTTACACATAGCAGAATGGCTCCTTAAATGTATGCATATAGATATATATATTTTTTAAAAATACAAGTCCAAATCTACACACAGGCTTCACGTGGCAATGAGGGCGTGCCAATTTTACGGCAAGCCAGTACCAATGTGTAGATATTTAGCATGACTTATCACAACAGTAGGCAACCCTCAAAATGAAGTAATATTTCAGTGGCACCAATTATCACAGTATCCAGAGGCCTGTGACATTTTGACTTGGTTCAGGGGGGAAAAATAACATATATATCTATATGTCATTGCATGCACATTTTTGGTTGCAATTCTCCCAATCTTCCTGCTGAAAGATTCAGAGGATGGGTTTGTGGCAAAGACTGCTTACAGGTGATAGATCTCAGAAATCTTTTGAACGATTACCAATGTTCCAACCTCAAAACAATTTCTCATTAAGCTTTCGAGTTTCCCTTGGTCAATTTAGGGGCTAAAGCCATTGTTTCAGTAAGCTGAATATAAGGGCTCTGGCCTTGAGGGACACATTTTTACATCGCCCTGTCCAAGTCATTTCTAAACTTCCAGAGGCAGAGCTGCCCCATTGGGAAATTGACCTAATGAATACCAGGAATTTATCTGCTGCATTCTGTTTTGCCAGAAATTTATAGCAGCATTCTTTCCCTGGTCTACTTAGTGACTGGGCTGAAACTCAAGCCTAGCAGAAGGAAAGTCAGAAGAGTCGTTAAAGGAACACCACGTTCTAATAACCCCAAATACAAGGTTTAGGATATTGGTCTGTGAGAAATTGATATGGCTAATAATGTAGGACCATCTCTCAGTTTTTATATTGGTTTCCATGCTGCTTTGATTAGATTTCAAGTAGGAAGAGTCTCATCTAAACCAACAGGATTCACAGTAAGTAGCCAAAAATTTTAAAGTAAAATGAAGCAGCATAAAAGTCACAGAAGAAAATGCTGAAATGCGCTCTATCTTGAGCCAGGGTTCAGTTTTGTTGGTCTCTATATATGGGCAGCTTGTAGACTTGTCCATTACATAGTTGAAGGAGTTCTTTTATCAGTGACCAAAGGTTCACTAGAAACCTTCTGATCTTTCACGGTCACTGATGTGTCCACGTCAAAAAGTTACTTTCATAGTTGGTCATGAACCTCCAAGAGAATGGTAGCTTCACGGGCCATGATGGTAACGGAAACTTTCAATTTTATCTTCTTGTGTTCCTCATCCCTTTTAGGGAAATGCATCCTCCAGGGCGCATTCCCATCAATAATAAAAATCAAGCACACCAAAAATGTTAGTGTAGCCATTAGAAAAACAATTTGAAATGTTCAATGAAGAGAAACCCATCAACTTGGTTAAAGTGTATTCACTTTGATGCTTTGATATTTTAATGACTCTTCCATCTTATCAAGTGGAAGCTCTCCCCAAGCCTGCCCATCTAATGCTGTTCTTCTCAATACACTTCCATTAGTTCATTACAACGATCTACCCAATGTGTTGAGGACCATCTTCTAGATCTTTTAACATTATATGGAAAACAGAAGAACAAGTGGGCTGTCCATAATTTCTCAAAATGATTACGTATTTGATTTTTGAACCTGTTTTTACCAAACAAATGGTTTAAATCCAAGAGTTTTATAGAAAAACATTTATAAATACTATCTATATGTACCCTTGAACACACATCTATATAAACACACATACCTATATGGTAGGGGCTAGACCTTTGATTTCATTGTAAAGCAGAACCTACTCTGCAAGGCATAGTCTTAGAGGGTCTTCTAGGGCACTATGAGACTAAGTAACTTGCCTAGAGTCACATAGCCAACTTGAATCAGATAAATGCCTTGAGCTGGGGTCTTCCTGACTCTTGGGCTAGTCCTCTAGCCATTATACCACCCTGCCTCTCATGAATAGTACTTATTTTCCTTTATTCTCTGTTCACATCAAAATCCTCCAATAATAAATTCATTTTTAATGAGTTCATTATCTAAATATGAACATTTCCACTCTCCTGGTGTATCCCTGAAACTCATGATCTAATCAAATATCATCACAATTAGATATCATCTCACTTTTAAAAGTGAGAGAGAAGGAAAAAATAAAAACAAGGCTATAATATTTGTTTTTTAAAAAGCACTATTTCTTGCTGTTTCAAAAAAGGAAATTTTGACAACAAAAGCTAAAATGTTCTTTTCAATAAGTGATTATGTTTCTATGGTCTGGAAGCCCCCTTAAAATTTAATTTGAAGACAATGAGACCAACCATTTGCTTTAGCTCCTCAGACTGTCAGTGAGAATTAAGGTGTCTTATCTGTCAATGTCCATCTCAGTCCATCCCTCTTGATGGGACAGGGCAGCCGCTCTTGCCCGGCTCCCTAACGCCTTTTGCCCTCAACAGGGAAGTCAAACAGCAGGAAGAAGAACCAGAAATAGATGTGTGGGAGCTTCTGAAGAATGCCAATCCCAATGAATATGAGAAGATTGCCTTCCAGTATGGCATCACTGATCTGAGAGGCATGCTCAAGCGTCTGAAGCGCATGCGGAGAGTGGAGAAGAAGAGTGCAGGTATGGCAGTGGTGGAAACTTAAACAAATACCTTCCCCCCACAAGGTTTTATTTATTTGATGTTTTTTTTTCATCAAAATCAAAATGTTACACCAAGTAACCAGGTGCAAATAAAATTCAGAGCTGATGGACAGTAGGAGAGAGGAGAAAATTAACACTGAAATCTTCATTAGCTCCTGAAAATGTCATGGTGGACTGTTTTCATATGATTTTCCCGGGGTGAATAGTCACAATTCTTGTCCTGTTAATTCAGAACTTACTTTAAGAATTTAAAGTCACAACATAGATCCCATCCAATTATGCTTTAAGAATTTAAAGTCACAACATTGATCCCATCCAATTATGCTTTAAGAGGAAGGTCATGCCAATAGCGTTTATTTATGCTGTACCAGCACATTCCAATAGAAAGAACTCTAACTTTGGAGTGAGAGACCCCAGGTTCCAATCTCTTCTGATGCTATCTGTGTGACCTTGGGAAAGTCACTCAACCTCTTGGGATGATAGGTGTCTCATCTGGAAAGTGAGAGGGTTGGATGATGACCTCTGAGCACCCTTCCAACGCTAGATCTATGATCTAGAATACTAGCGAGGAAATTAAAGTTCAGAGAATAATTTGCTCAGGATCTCACAGCTAATAAGTGTCCACGACAAGATCTGAACCAAGATTTTGCTGGCTCCAAGTCCAAACCTCTATATGGCATGCTGATAGAGTCCATCTCCATGTGAGGCTCTGGAAAATGATGTTTCTTATATAGAAAGTGCAAAACCATACTAATTATTTTAGTAGGGATTTAGTGCTCTCACTTCAAAGCAGAATAGCAAGACCATCGAGAAGGGTTGCTTCCCTTATTTTGCCATTTTAAAAGAATATTGTTTCTGGGAACAACTAGGTCACACAGTGGATAGACCACCAGGCTTGGAGTCAGGAGGATCTCATTCAAATCTGGCTTTGGACCCTTCCTAGCTATGTGACCCTGGGCAAGTCCTTTGATCTTGATTGCCTAGTCCTTGCCCTTCTGTCCCAGAGTTGATACTGGGACAGAAGGTAAGGGTTTTTTTTTTTTTAAGGAATATTATTTCTTTTTCAAGCTTCAGTTTTTTAAAGTGTATCTACATTGCATACACAAAATGATTCAGGATCTAAAGTCTCATTTTAAGATTTGACTATTGAGTATAAAGGATGCAGAAAATAAACTCTCCTCTTATCGTTCCATTTGTAGACACTGTTGTTGAATAGTTAATAAATCTACCTGTCATTGAGAGCCAGGCCTAGAGACGGGAGGTCCTGGGTTCAAATCTGGCCTCAGACACTTCCCAGCTGTGTGACCCTGGGCAAGTCACTTGACCCCCATTGCCTACCCTTACCACTCTTCCACGAAAGAGCCAGTACACAGAAGTTAAGGGCTTAAAAATAAATAAATAAATAAATCTACCTGTTTTTATTATTTAAATTCTTGGTCCTTGCACTTTAAAAAAATAATCTTCCTTCTTCCTTTCCTTCCAGCTTTTTCAAAAATTCTTGATCCTGCCTACCAGGTAGACAAAGGTGGTAAAGTCAGATTTGTGGTGGAACTGGCAGACCCAAAGTTAGAAGTGAAATGGTATAAAAATGGACAAGAAATCCGACCCAGTACAAAGTAAGTGTTGAATTAATGGATATTGATAGGATCCTACATTTGGACCTGGGGGTGAGGAGGGGCGAACCTCTGAGGCCATTTTACAGATAAGGAAACTGGGATAAAGAGGTTTGAAGTCCCTTGCCCAAGATCACCCAAGTATTGTGACAGAATTATGATCTGAATCCTGGTCTTGGTGCAAGGCAACCTATAAGTAAAACAATAATTCGACCTTACACAGACTTGTTATTGGCGGATAGGCATTCTTTTGTTGTGACTGTACATTGCCAAAAGGTATGGTTAAAGAAATGGACATTTCAGCCAAGTATTTTGAAATATTTGAAATTATGGTGTCATGTGCGCAAACTATATCGATGCTGGCTGAAGTTCTCACTCTTCAGTCTTATTCTTTAAAAAGCTTTCTCAGTCTTCACAACATCAGAATCCACTTGGAGAGCTCTTCTAACAATCAGCTCCTTCAATTGATGCCATTAGGCATGTCATAGAAGTAGAGGTCTCTTGGTGTGGAAGGTCAGGAAGACCTGCCTTCATGTCCTGCCTCTGACACATGCTGTGTGATTCTGGACAAGTCGCCCAGCCTCACCATGCCCCGAGTGGTTCTCTGTAACTAGAAGAGGCAGAGAAAAAATAAATGGGCAAAAAGGTAGTCCCTATACCAGTAAAATTTCACGTGGACCCTATCCAAAAAGTAAGTAACAAAATAAAGAATTTGTCCACTACGAGAAGGAAAAAGGTGAGATGCTACATAAAAATCAGAGTGAGTCAGTCATGATCCCAGAAAATAGGTCAAGTTCTAGCCTTAGAGTCAGGAAGAACTAGATTCAAATCCGGCCTCCAAAGTATTCTGACTGTATGACCACAGACAAGTCTTTTAACTTTGGCTGAGCCTCAGACAACCTTCTAAAACTTGTTAATCACTCAAGAAACATTTATTAAGTGCTTAGCATGTGCCAGGAGCTGTGCTAAAAGCTGGGATTGCAAATACAAAAGGAAGCTCAAAGGCACTTACAATCCAACGAGGGAAGCTAAAGGCTGGTAGAGGAGAGGGAAGATCCTGGGCATGAGAATGTGATGGAGAAGTCCAAGAGGTTGCAGCCAGATGGGAAGGGAAAAAATTGTCTGGCTTGGGTGCTTCCTTTAATGGAGGTTCTGGAAGGAGCTCTGCACCCTGGGATGAGAGGGAGAAGCCCCAGGAGTGAGTTGGGAGTTTCAGGGCTGAATTGATCTTACAGGATAATGAGTTTCCTGTCAGTGAAGGCAGGACCCAGATGAAAATTTTCATTATCTCTGAGCATTATGCAGAATTCATGCCACAAACAGAAAGCTAATAAAATAGGCTAGACTTCAGGGCCCAAGGTTGTTGAATTTAAGAAGCTCACACTCATTAATTTATTTTTTTTATCACTATTTTGAGTCAGAACAAAACAAAGTTCATTTCAACTAACATGAGATTTCCCCTGTTCCTGTTTAAAACAGATACATCTTTGAGCACAAAGGAAACCAGAGAATCATGTTTATCAATAACTGCCAGATGACGGATGATTCTGAATATTATGTGACAGCTGGGGATGAGAAATGCTCTACAGAACTCTTTGTAAGAGGTAAAATTACTCAAATCACATTTCTTGGGGTATTTTTTTTTCTATTTTAAAGCAGCTGCTTCTTTCTCTGCTTGGGTTAATGACCTGAGAATTCCTTCTTCAAGCCACTACTTTGCCTCATTATGTCCTGAAAGCACCGGCACTAATTTTAGAAGCCAGGATATTAAAAGAGTATATAGGCTACAAGAAAGCCTGCTGGTGCCAGTTTGAGGAATTGACTCAGGTGTCCTCTGGATCTTTGCTCCCTAAAAAATGTTGGGTGACACTACTCTGGCCTGTTGGAACACCTGTTGGCTAATGTCCTTCTTGCATTTCTTCATTTTCAACCACTGCCTCTTCACCATCCCCTCTGCTTCTCATAGTTATTCCCTACTCCCCATCTACAGCCCAAAGCCAAGAGTTCAGGAGTATCTCCAGAGCAGGGGTCAGCAACATATGGCTCTCGAGCCATATCTGGCTCCACCTCAGGACCTACCAGTCCGGACAGAGCCCCAGGATGTGCCCCAGGGGGCCCTTCAGCCCCCAGTCCCATATTCCAGCACCTTCCACCTCCATCCTCCTCCTTCCACACACGTTTATGGCTCTCATGGCCAAAAAGGTTGCCGACCGTTGCTCTAGAGAATGGTCTAGCAGAGAAGAGGACCCAAACTCCTTCACATTCCAACAGGAAATTCTAAAAATTAAGATATCTTAATCACAAAGTTTGATCATTTAAGAGTTTACTTCAATAAGGAACTCGGTTTTGAAAACAAACTATTTGATCTTTAAAGGAAAGGAGTTACCTAAACGATCACCCTAATGCAAATATTAATAATATGGAAAGAGGTCTTGATCAATGACACATGTAAAACCCAGTGGAATTGCTTTTTGTCTATGGGAGGGGGGTGGGATCAGGGCAGGGAAAGGACAAGAATTGTGGAATCATGGAAAAATTATCTAAATCAATTAATTAAATATAATTTTTCAATTAAAAAACAAAAAATAAAAACATTATTTGAAGAATGAAAAAAAATATAGGAAAGGAGTTAAAGTTTTGCTCTAAAGAGAGCAAAGATTATTATTAAAATGTGACATAGAAAGGTGATTGCATTTCAGCATGATAAAACAAGCCCTTGGGTTCCCAGAGCAAATGTAATCTCATCTCCCAAAACTGTTTGTATTGGGTATTACTTCTGTCCTCACCCAGAAATGGATCCAGTATCTAGTAAGTATATAGGTCACTCTAGTAAGTATATAGGTGAGTGCAGTCTGAAAGATTTATAAACATTGCTGATCAAGTATGTCTGCTGCCCTTGGTTCTCAAACTCAAAAAGTGATAGTAGGTTAAAAAAAAAGATCCACAAATTTTCAGCTGTGACTTAATGATATGGACCACAGGAGGAGCATGGTGCTGTGAATTGATAACTTGATTTGGAGTCAAAGGACCTGGGTTCAAATCCTCATTCTGCCCATTCACTATCTATGTGATATAGTCACTTTATCCTCCTGAGCCTCAGTTTCCTCCTTTGTAAAAGGAGAGGAGTAGATTAGATGGTCTCTGACAGTCCTTCCAACTCTAGTAGACCCATAGACCTCTTATTCATTCATACCACAAAAATCTGGCCATCCACCCTGAGCTTACTTTCCTTCACATCCAAATTTATTGAGAGATAATGGATGGACCCAGTATAACAGAGAAGCTTCTAGAAGACTGTCATTTGCCAAGAGACTATTTATATATTTGAACCCTGTTTCCAGGGTGAATACAATCTCTATTCTCTTAAACTCCAGACCTGTACCATCCATCTAGAACAGAAGTTTTTAACCTGGAGCCTTGAATAGATTTCAGAGAGGCCATCAACCTAGATGGGGGGTGGGGGGGGTGGCAGAGGGAATCACATCTTTATTTTCACTAAGCTTTGGTTTCCTTCTTAATCCAATGTAGTTTCTTTTCTGCCTTTAAAAACCATAATTCTGAGAAGAGTCTCTGTGCTCCCCATATTACCTGAGGCCTCCAGGACAAGAGAAAGGATGAAGACCCCCTGATCTAGAAATAAGTGGCTTCCATTGAATTTTATAGATTCTTTCCTTCATCGGAAATAGAAAAGTCCCTTTGGGGACACTAGGAAACTCTTCTTTTTTTCTTTATTTTAGTCAAGAAAACCTGGATTCAAATCTTTTCTCTGATACAAACAGGCTTTGTGATCCTAGACACATAGTGTAATCTCTCAAGCTCTAGGCACTTTTCTAAAACTAAGGTTCTGACTTGCACTGGTAAAGGGAATTTCTCACTGGAAGTTCCCTCCATCAATTAAATCAGAGTTTATATTATATCTCAGCCCAGTTCATCTCTCTATTCCCACATAAGCCCACACCAACTCAAAGGAAGAGCCACTGCTGCACTAAAGAGATCAGGGGGAGGGGGGTCATGTTCTTCAGGTGGCCTGGGCCTTTGATGACTTTAGTTCATTTGTTCCTCAAACTAGAGCCCCCCATAATGGTGACCAAACAGCTGGAAGACACCAATGCCTACTGCGGAGAAAGAATAGAGCTGGAGTGTGAAGTGACTGAGGATGATGCCAACGTGAAGTGGTAAGCAGATTTTCTGCCACCTATTGGGTCTGTCCATTTTCAAATGGGCAAAAAAAAATAGGAAAACAAACACAGCCCTTGGCTCAGAAGCCCTCTTGGGAAACTAACCCACTTCATAAAATCT
Source organism: Gracilinanus agilis (assembly GCF_016433145.1). Lineage (NCBI taxonomy): Eukaryota > Metazoa > Chordata > Mammalia > Didelphimorphia > Didelphidae > Gracilinanus > Gracilinanus agilis. The sequence goes on along the minus strand of NC_058134.1, from coordinate 228,454,211 downwards.
CTCAGCCCTGGCCCAATGAGGGATTTCTTTATACCTCCCATACTGGGTCTTTTTTGCTAACATGCCAAAAAATGACTTATTAAAATAGTGATTGGGAAATTTAATTCCCAGGACCAGTCTCAATCGGAGTATGTCAGGTCTAGGTAGATGGGCAATCAAAAGTTGTCAGAAGCATCTTTGTATATGGAAATGATCGTCGCACTTGGGAGAGAGAAAAGCACTTTCTTCTGTGCTTATACTGCAGAATTGAATCCTGAAGCTAACATGTTTTGTTCCCAAGTAGCATAAATGGTATAAAAGGAATCCTTTAGAATAGATGCATCCGAGTCTAAGTCTTTATTTAAAAGGGGTCCCACCACTGTCCTTTGCGAAAATGTAATAAATAGAAGGAAGGACAGCCAGGTGGCTCAGTGGATAGGAAGCGTCTGGGAACGAGGAGGCGATCGTCCTGCCATCCTCTGCCTAAATCCCTTAGCCTTTGGACTATCGTGCTCAGCTCTGGCTGTCCTGCTTTAAGATGGGTCGCTGATAAGCCAGAGGGCATCCCAAGGAAGGGAGAACTTTGCCACCACTTGTTGAAGGAAGGAATTAAGGGGGTTCAGTCTGAAGAATCACAGAAATGGAAGCGAGCAGGACCAGAATATTGCGCAGAGTAACAGCAATCATGTAAGGTGATCCTCTGTGAATGACTTAGCTATTATTAGCAAGGCCAGGATCCACGACAGCTCGAGGGACTCATGAAGGAGGAGGCCATCCACCACCACAGAAGGAAATGATGGAGTCTGAATGCAGATAGAAGCATTCCATTTTTCTCTTCATTTCCTTCATGAGCTTTTTTCTAGTCTAAGTGATATGTGTGTTCTTTCACAAGATGATGAACATGGAAATATGTGTTGTATATCAGATGGCCTACTGTCTTGGGGTGGGGGGAAGAGAGGGAAGGAGAGAATATGGATGACAAAATGTCAGAAAACAATTACTAAAAATTGTATCTACAGGGGCAGATGGGTAGCTCAGTGGATTGAGAGCCAGGCCTAGAGACAGGAGGGTCCTGGGTTCAAATTTGACCTCAGACACTTCCTAGCTGTGTGACCCTGGGCAAGTCATTTAACCCCCATTGCCTAGCCCTTACCACTCTTCTGCCTTGGAGCCAGTACACAGTATTGACTCCAAGATGGAAGGTATGGGTTTAAAAAAAATTGTATCTACATGTAATGAACAATTTTAATTTAAAAAATGACAATAAAAAAATCATAGAATCAGGGACAACTGGGTGGCTCAATGGATGGAGAGCCAGGCCCAGAGATGGGAGGTCCTGGTTCAAATCTGACCTCAGACACTTCCCAGCTGTGTGACCCTGGGCAAGTCACTTCACCCCCATTGCCTACCTCTTACCACTCTTCTGCCTTGGAACCAATACACTGTGTTGATTCTAAGAGGGAAGGTATTAGTTTAAAAAAAAAAATCATAGAATCTGAGAATTTGAAGACCTCAGTGTCTATCTAGCCCTGGGCCATCATACACCAAAGGAATTCCCATTGTAGCACACCCAACAAATGGTCATCTCTACTGGAAGATCTACCAAGGAAGAAGAACTCTATCCCTTTCTGGGCAGACCGTTCCATAGTGACACAAATTTCCTTAACACCATGCCTAAATGGGTCTCTTTTCAACTTCTAGCCAAATCCAAGGGGCACATTATAGCTATCTCCAAGTACTGGAAGAACTGTCATTTGTTGGATTTGTTCTGGTTGGTCCCAGAAGGTAGAATCAGGAGCACAGGGCATGTGCTTCAAAGTGGAAAATTAGGCTTGGGGTCGAGACAAACCTTCCAATATTTGGAGTTATCCATAAGTAGGATGGACTGTTCTGCAAAACTATCACTACTCACTCATCAAAGGTCTTTAAGGGAAGGCTGGATGACAATGTATTGGCTGTGCTGTCATGGGATTCTTGGCGGGGGTGTGGGTGGGGGTCAAGCTGGATTAGATGGCCTTTGAGGTCCCTTCTAACTGCGTGACTATGTGGAACTATTTTCTCTTAATAAGAGAGGCAGCATGCTAGAGTGGATAAAGCACTAAACTCCAAGGCAAGAAGACCTGCCTTCATATCTTGCCTCCAGCACATTCCTGGCTGTGTGATCCTGAGAAAGACTTAATGGTGCTCCATTAAGTTAATGGTGCTTCATGCTTCCAGGCAACTTTTGAAATCTCTGAGTTGCAAAATGATCACAAATTTGTCTTAGGAAAAGGATTCCCTCACTGGGAGTTACTTACAGCAATGAAATCACAGACTTAGACCAAAACAAACAAACAAAACAGAGAGAGAAATAAAATCCAGCTGACATTTACATTCCACTCTAAGTTTTGTGAAATTATCTCTACATATTTCTATGCATACATCCATATACATGCTCATTTGATGTTCCTAAAAACCGTATGATTTAGCTCTTACATAGAGGATTATCCCCATCATACAGTTTAGGGAAAAGAAGCTCAGAAAAGTCGATTGACTTGCCCAGGGTCAGATTTAAACCCAGATTTCTCCTGATATGAAGCTCAGCACTCACTACCACTTTGGGATACATGGTCTTTCTCCCTTAGTACATTATTCTGATTTTCTATTAGGGACAGAAGGAGTAGTTCAAGCCACCAGGGCATTTCGAGTTCCTCATTCATGATGTGGAAATTTATTTTTCTCATTTTTCATCAAGGTTTAAGAATGGTGAAGAGATTATCATTGGTCCAAAGTCTAGATACAAGGTGAAGGTGGAGGGGAAGAAGCACACGTTGATCATTGAGGGAGCCACAAAGGCAGACAGTGCGGAATATTCTGTCATGACAACAGGGGGACAATCTTCCTGCAAGCTGAGTGTGGACCGTAAGTCTTCCTAAACTGCCCTTCAGATATTAACGACCAGATTGTTTCTCACTTTTCTACGTATTGATTATAAGAAACTGAGGCAATATGGCACAGTAGAAAGAATGTTGGATCTGGAACTGAGAAGACCTGAGTTTAAATCCCAGCTCACCGAACAACTACCTGTGTGACAATGGGCATGTAATTCACCTACCTGGGGGTCAATCTCCTCACCTTTAAAAGGAAGGGGTTAAACTAGATGGTTTCTGTAAATCTATCATCATATCAATTTTCCAACTCTTGATTTTCTGCTTAAGTTGAGAGAGGTCAAACTAGTTTAAATTTTGATATTTTCAGTTGTTTAATTGTGTTTTGACTCTTTGTGACCTCCCTTCCCCCCCTCCCCCCCCCCCCCGTCCTCTGTTATATATGGGATTTTCTTGGCAAAGATACTGGAGTGGTTTGCCATTTCCTTCTCCAGCTCATTTGACAGATGAGGAAACTGAGGCAAATAGGGTGAAATGGCTTGCCCAGGGTCACATAGCTAGTAAATATCTGAGGCTAAATTTGAACTCAGGTATTCTTGATTCCAGGTCCAGTACTTTATCCACTGTGCTACTTAGCTGTCCAGATGCTTAGTACATGTTCATTAAATGGAGTTTAACTAATTAATTGTATTATAAACTCTACTTAGATGCATAGGATCCCTGAGTTTCCCATCGATTAACTATTGAGCAATACGTTATAAACACTCTGTCAGAACCCTGCTAGTGGACCTCAAATCCAGAGCTGAGAAAAATGGAACTCGATTTGCACAAAACCCTGGCACATTCTAGGCAGGAGGTCTTGTTGAGAATGCTCTGAGAGTTCATGTGTGAAAGAGAATTCATGTATTAGGGAAAAGTCACGGCTTCCATTCCAAGGTCAGCCCCAGTGGAACACTAATGGTATGATACCATGATAACTAGTGATGATGGTGATGAATCTGCACATTGAGATTGAGGTAGGGGAAGAAAAGAGAGATTAACAGACATTTCTATACTGCATCAGGAAGAGCCAGCCTTTGGATTTCCTCATATCTCTCTAAGCTCATGTTATGTATATTTATATATATATTATATATTACATACCTTATAATATATAATACATATAAAGAAACATATTATATATATTTATGCATATTATTCTAGTTATTGAAAAGAAATCTCTACAACAAGGCTTCCATCATGATTTTATAATAGTTGTTCCAACCCTATCTAGGCTTGTCTGATGTGTCCATGCAAAACCGGAGCCACTGGGAGGGTTTACCGTCATGCCCACCATCATGACCAGTCCACAGTTTCAGTACAGCGTTTCTCCCTTTTATCAATTTCCTTAGTGAGACCCCTGAAGATATTGCAGCCCTTAACAGACGTAACTGTGAAACTTGGAAAGGAAATCTGCTTGAAGTGTGAAATCTCTGAAAACATATCAGGGAAATGGACTAAGAACGGCTTACCAGTTCAGGAAGGCGAACGATTAAAGGTCGTACACAAAGGAAAGTAAGTAATCCAAGGCAAGCCTTCATTAGCACCCTCTTCCTGTGATTCACAGAAATGAACATAGGATTTGAACCCAGGTCCTCTGACTCCCAAAACAGTATTTTGTCCAGTGTGCTATGCCAGGACTCTCAGAATTTATATCAGTGAAGCACATATTCTGAAGTTCCTATTGAGCCAAAATGGCTTTTACTGAAATGTGTTTCATGATTCTATCTGTTTTCCAAGTACCTGGGCAGCAATGTCCAAAGAGGTTCATCACTTACCAAAGAAGTCAGGGATCCATCAAAGATGGATGTCATATTATCAAGCTATTTTCCTAGTTCCATTCTTCCTAGTTATGAAGTGGCCATCTTTTGCTAATTTTTTCATAACTAATAAAAACTGAGTAAAGGACAATTTATCAGAAGGGAGTTGGGTAGATCCTTTATGGAAAGACTGTAGAAAGAGGGCAGCTAGATGGTTATGTGGATAGAGAGCCAGACAGAAGTTCAATGTGGGTTCAAATGTGACCTCTGATACTTCCTAGCTGTGTGACCCTGAGTGAGTCACTTGATCCCCCATTGCCTAGCCTTTACCACTCTTCTGCCTTGGAACCAATACTTAATATAGATTCTAAGACAAAAGGAAAGAGTTCATTTATTTATTTATTTAAACCCTTACCTTCTATCTTAGAATCAATATTGTGAGTATATTTATTTTTTAAAGGACTATGGAAGGACATGGAAAAGACTGAAAGGTAGCAGGTACAGATGGGTTGTGTTATGGACCGATAGAGAATGTCCATTATCTATGAGAGCATAAATCCATGGAAATATTGAAGTAGAAAATAACTAAACATGAAATTCATGCTGACAAAACAATCTGGCTAAGGGCACTGAGGCCAAGAATTATATATAATACAAAGCTATGGCTGAGGATGGGCAGTCAAATAGGACAATCAAGGTTCCAAATTCTGTTACATGCCCATGCTGAAACCAGCCAATCAGATAATAGCCAAATGTTTATAATCCTTGGCTCTAAGGAGATGGAGATCATCCATGTGTACTAGTCTATCCTTCAGGGCTTAGCCCAAATGCTGCCTCCATGAAAGCTCCACAGAAACCACTATCAAAGATTCTGCCTCCTTTCTCTAACTTCATAGAGCACTCTGTGCCTCTGTTATGTTCTTATTGCTTCTTCTTTGATGCTAGAGTTAGATTATAAGCTCCAAGTGGAGAGAGAGACTTTTATCTTTTCATCTTCTCTCTTGATAAATAAATGTATAATCCAACACCTAGCGCAAGGCTTTGTCCAAAGAATGTGTCTAATCAATGGTTGCTGCATAGGGAACTTCCATCAAAGATGGTGCTGCCAGGACCTAGAGGAGCCCAGATCACCCAGGAACACACCAGTAGAGTTCACAAATTGCACCAGACAGACCAATGATAAAGACCAGTGATAAAGAAAACCAAAGAGAAGTGATTATGAGCTCCTCTATCTCTTCCAAAAAAATGGTTGCTGAATGAATGAATGAATGTTTTTGTCTTCCCAGAATCCACAAATTAGTGATAGCCAGTGCTCTCATTGAAGATGAAGGTGAATATGTATTTGCACCTGATGCCTATACTGTAACCCTGCCTGCCAAAGTTCATGTTATAGGTGAGTACACAAAGCATGCCGCTGCTGGCTGTACAGGTGGTTTTTGTTCCTACCTTAGAATTTTAAAGTATTTTGAATTCTTTGAAATTTAGAGACCAAAAAAAAAAAATAGATAAACCTAGTCAGGCACAAAACAACTGCCAATGATGAATCTCAAATCTTTGACTCTCCCTCTTCCATTAGAACGTAAATTCCTTGAGAATAGGAATTTTCTTACTTTTCAATTTGCTTCCCTATTGCTTAGCACTGTGCTTTGCCCCATAGTAAACACTTTATAAATGCTTTCTTCATTCTTCCTCAATCCCTTCATCCAGTCATTGAAACCTGCCCATTCAAGCTCCACTATGTCTGTTGTATACAGTCTTTCCTTTCTATTCCCCATGACCCCAACTGAGATTCAACTTCTTCTCTCTTGCCTTAGCTCTTATAATAGGCATCTAGTTGTTCTCTGTCTTTCTTGGTTCCAAACCAGCTTAAACATCTCAGCAAGAAGTATGAGTATATCTCTCTCCAGCTCATGAACTTTCAGTGGTTTCTCATTACTTCCCAAGTGAAATGCACATTTACTAGCCTGTCAGTCAGTTACTCTATATATTGTCCCATTCTGCCACTCTAGCCTCATTTCTCCTTACCCTCTTCATGTACCCTAACTACTAGGCTAATTGAGCTACTTGCTATTCCCTGAAAACATCCCCATGCCTCTTCTCTTCTCTGACTCTTGTATGGGATCATCTTGGAAAGGTGAAGCAATCTGGTGCCTCTACTACTCAACCACCAACTGTTCCCATAATAAGTGCAACCCCCATCCTCCCACAGTTATTAGTCTCTCTGCCCTCTCTTTCTATTCAATTTTTTGGAATCTTCCTTTGTTGCGGTGTAATTTTATCCAATCTGGCTCTACTTTTTACTGACTGTATGACCTGGGACAAGTCATTTCTTTTCCTGGCATCTTAGTTTCCTCATGTGGAAAATAAGGGGCTTAGACTTGATCACCTCTAAAATTCTTTCTAGCTCTAGATCTAGGATTTTATGATGCTGTAGTGCTCAGATTTTAGCCAATGAAGAATATGAGGCCATTTCTCTGAAAATAATATTACTTATTAATGGGAGCATGCAAACCCATTAACAAAGAATGGGTCTTTTGCCAACCCCTCAGTGATCCTTGACTCTCAAAAAAAGGGGAGATGTCTTTCCTCTTTCTGATTGGACTGATAGTTCATCCTTTGAATTTACCCCCTGAGAGTTCCCATTGGTGGATATTTCAAAAGAGGAGGTAGACTTAGAGCCCCGAAGTCCTCTCTCCTTACTTCATCACAAGGATGGTGACTCTTCAACAAATAAGAAAAATACCAACACACCCTCCTTTCAAGTGGGTCAAAGTTCATAGTGACTAATCAGCCCTGCTGTCAAATGCTTTTAAGGTTTCAACAAAAGACAAAAGGTCCCAGCCCTGTTTGTAACTTAGGTCCTGGGAATCACCTTAGTTTGCAAGTAGGCTGTTTCAGCTTGACCTTGGGAGGATAAGGGGCTTAGGGAAATGATTTCACATAGAAATAGTACAAATTGATAATATAATTTAATATTAATTTTTCTCAATCCTGGATATCTTCTTCTCACATTCCTTCCACCTACTTTCTTCTGAAGACATCACATCTCTTAGCATCCTCTCCAAAGCTAACTGCGGCTTCTTTCACACCATAGGACCCACAGGGTCAGGAGGAGGAGCTGGCATCCTCTATGCTCCTCCCTTCTTCCCATCTGGCAATCTCTTGAAAGTAGTTTGTCTGAGGCAGGAAATTCAAATTCATCAAAGACAGGTGTTTTTACTATCTGCTTCCTTATTTGGGGTTTCAAATCCCTGTTAACTATTTCTATCATGTTCTTTTCCGTCCAAGAATCATCCTCCTGGGCAGAGAAAACAGAAGCAAAATTAGATTTGAGAATTCTGCCTTTTCTAGGTTTTTTTTTATCACTTTAGTTTACTGAAAAATGACACTGATGTTTCAACAATTTTCTGGAGGAGACCTACCAGGTAAATGCCTTCCATAGCTTTTGTCTCCTAGGATGGAGACCTTTCACTTCTTAGCTAAAGAGGGAAGAGATCAAGATACACTAAGGGAAGGGGCAATGCAGAGATGGTGCCATGGTGATGAAGATGGAGAAATTCAATGTTGAGGACAGGTAGAAAATGTACCAATTAAAAAAAAAAAAAGCAATCCTACCTATCCTTTATCTGAGTTCTCTGAATTCTGCTCTCCCAGTACAAAGGATATTTACCAGTCTATACCCAGCTTTCCTTCTAAATCCGAGTGGTTACTTCTTCTTCAGCAACCTGTTGGTCAGAATCAATTATAGAGCACCAGTTTTCCACTTCACTTTCTCTAGCTTAATAAATAAAAATATCTCAAAAGTGGCTCAATAATTTGTTGGCTGCTTTTCTTTTTTTAAGCAGAGAGAGCACACCAGCAAAAGGTAAGACACATAAAGCGTTCCATCACAACAAAACCATTCTTTCAAATCTGGCTTGTGATCTCGTTCCCAAGGTGGTCAGGATTATATTCTCACGACAATGTGGCTTCTGTTTCTCCCTCCAATGGCATCATCAGTTTGCTCTCCATCATTATCTGGGACCTCTTTTGAGTCTCACAGTGACTACATATTATATAAGATAGTCATTAATAGAATATCATCATTTTACAGGTAAGGAAAATGAAATTCAGAGAAGAAAAATGCACCTAAGGTTGAATTAGGTTTTGGACCCAGGGCTAATCTAGAGCTCTTCCGAGGACCGTGTCTTTTTCATCTTTGTACCTCAGATGACACTTAGCACAATGCCTTTAGCATTTAGCACATGGATTAGATGATATACTGATGGATCAGGGGCATTCCATTTGCCAGTGCTCCTCATAACCCATTACATGATGTGGGGCAGGGGATGGAATGCCAGCCCTGGAATCAGGAGGACTGAATTCAAATTTGACTTTAAACACTTACTAGCTGTGTAACTCTGGGCAAGTCACTTGACCCTGTTGGCCTCAGTTTCCTCCTCTGTAAAACTATCTGGAGAAGGAAATGATAAACTACTCCGTTGTCTTTGCCAAGAAAACTCCAAATAGTGTCACAAAGGGTTGACATGACTGAAATGAATGAACAACAACAAACCACTAAATGTCAGGCAGTTAGGTGGCCCAAGGGATAGAGTGCCAGCCCTAGGGTTAGGAGGGCCTGAGTTTAAATCCGACCTTAGACACTAGCTCTGTAACCCTGGGCAAGTCACTTAACCCTGTTTGCCTCAGTTTCCTCCTCTGTAAAATGAGCTGGAGAAGGAAATGGCAAACCACTCCAGTATTTCTGCCAAGAAAAACCCCAATAAGGTTGTGAAAATTGGCAAAAACAATAGCAACTGATCTGGAGCTGGTAAGTATCTTAGAGGCCATTGAGTCTGACCCCTTCATTTCGTGGATGAAAAAACTGGGGGAGTTGAAGTGAGGAGGTGTCCAGGGTTACACCAGTCACAAATATCAATGAATTTGAACCCCCAGGTCCTCAGACTTCAGAGACAGCACTTAGTCCAAATGAAGATGTGATATTAATAACTGTATTTTATATTCAGATCCTCCTAAGATCTATCTGGATGGCCTAGAAGCTGACAATACTGTCACTGTCATTGCTGGAAGTAAACTTCGCCTGGAGATCCCAGTCAGTGGAGAGCCAGCCCCCAAGGCAATGTGGAGCCGGGCAGATAAGGTATTTCCCATTTCTGAAAGCTAAGTGGTTGTTTTTGTTTTTTTTTTAAAGAATTTCCCATTTGATATCCATACAACCTACGAAATTTCCTTGAAACCAGTTACCTTCAAATTCATGTCAGTGTATAAGTAATCATAATGAAACAGTGTCTCCTCAAATATAGTAGTCAGTATATGATAGATTAATTTCTTCTGGGGAAGTAAGGTAGTCCATGGAAGAGAAAAGTGATAGGATTCTACTGTTTTATCATCTTGTTATTTTTAGTAGTTCTGGTTTCAAAAAATAGCAAGCAGAAAAAATTTAGATTATGAATTTAAAATGGGAGTGATTTCATTTTAATACAATCAGTTAACAAGTATTTATCAAGTACCTACTTTGTTCCTGAAACTTGAATTATCCATGGATTGTCTGTGGATTTTCTTTGCTGCTGCATCCCTCACTCCTTAGGTTACTGAGAGTTGAGAGTAGGTCAGTCAAGATTTACCTTTTGTAGGAAAATCTGCTCTGTCAGGCTAAAGGTACTACAATCAAGATGAATTCCTCATTTAATTCCACAAGAAAATGACCCGCTCTTTCCTCATGGAGGAATAGGCTCATTAGAGATAAATTAACCCCAACCCCTGTAGCATTGTATACTGGAAGTCTCTAAAGCCCCTTCTCTTGTGGAGATTCTGGGACTGTGACTCAGATGATCTTTTAATTCCCTTCCGGCCATAGATCCTACAGAAAACAGATTTTATTTCATTTAACTTTTAGGTGGGACTACCAAACTTTTCTTTGCCTGACTTTCAAAAGCAGGGCCACACTCCCAACTGATGGTCCTTGAGCTCCTCCCAGACCTTGACTCCTTTGTGTTGAGGACTCCTCTGGAAGTCAGTTTGGTCAAGTCTATGGACCCTTCTTACAATCATGTTTTTAAGAAACTAAAGGAAATGTAAATTTTCTGTTAGAGCTCAATGAAACTAGAAATGTAATCCCCCCACCCCCCAGGAGAAGAATCCCTGATCCAATGTAGGCCTGTGGAGTCCTCCTTCTCTTCCATAGAGTTGCCATTTTGTTTCTGCATTTTCTTCCTAGGCTATTGCAGAGGGTGGGGGTCGGATACGAGCAGAATCTTATCCCGATAGTAGCACTTTGGTCATTGATGTAGCAGAAAGGGAAGACTCTGGTGTCTACAACATCAATCTCAAGAATGAAGCAGGAGAAGCACATGCAAGCATCAAAATTAAGGTGGTTGGTAAGTTCTCCCAGGAAGAGAGGAGCCTCCAGGACCCACCAGAGACTAAGGTAGACATTTGTGGTGGACACAGCTATCCACCGGCATTGAGTGGGTCTTAGGCAACTAGATTGTGATTCTGAAAAGGCAGAGTGCTGTTTGGCACACTTCTTTTTAAGAAATGTGACACCACTGCAATAAGGGATATAGAACCAGCCTTGTAACCAAGAAGTTCTGGATTCGTGTTCTACCTCTGACAAATACTGACCATGTAACCCTGGGGAAAGTCACGAAGCGATTCAGTGTTCTAGGCAGCTTTTGAAGACAAAGTAAGAAATTACGATATATATCAGTGGAGGGAATTTCTCCAACAGTGAAAGCACAGGTCTAAAGATTAATAAAAATAACACTACCTTAAACAAATGACTTGTTTTCCATAGAATGTTAACTTTAGTATTTTTATTTCAGACTGTTTTGTTAAGGTGAAGGGATTTATTCACCATAGAGTAACCATCATCTGTCTGCTCAGAGTTAATGCATCTTCTGATTTTATCTCCATCTGATCCTAAAAATAATAGAAAATGGCTGATGATTTATTAATTCTTTGTTTTCCTGACTTATTTCTACTCTTGATTTTAACCCTTTGAGGGAAGGGCCTCTTAACTCCATCACCTACCACCACCACTTGCATATGTTCCCCTTTCTTCCTCTCCTACCTTCTCTCTCTGTCTCTCCATCTCTCTGTCTCTCTGTCTCTCCCCCTCTCTTCCCCTTCTCCTTCCCTTCCCCCTTCCCCTCTTCAAGGCTCTATATAGCGCTTCATCCACCAGTTTCTCAGATGAAGCAAATATGTCTATAGAGTCTTCCAAGCCGTAGATGCCATTTCCCCAATGTAAGATGAAAACAAAACCAGAACCCAAACCCTCCTTGATCCTTTTCTTCTCCTTGCTTCTTCTTCCCTCCCCCTTTCTCAGTGCCAGCAGTTTTTCTTCCCTTTTCTTGTTTGCTCTCTTTCCATTTACCAGTCACCTGCACCCTTTTCCCTTCTGGCAGATACTCCATTTTCCCCAGTGACTCAAAGGGAAAGAGAGGAAGTGCTCTCCCCACTGCTAGTTTTATTCCCCTCCCCTCCCCTCTCTTCCTGTTTACTCTGGTTTTTAGTTTTACTGAAGTTAGCTTATTCCTTTCCTTTGGTATCCTTATGAGAAATATACTCCAAAAAGCATTTCTTATTAGTGTGATTTTCATAGAAAAAAATTCTTTTTGGACTTTTTAACTTAACATTTTTCTCCATTTTCTCTATCATAGATATCCCCGATCCTCCAGTAGCACCCAATGTGTCAGATGTGGGAGATGACTGGTGCATAATGAACTGGGAACCCCCAGCAAACGATGGAGGGTCCCCTATCCTCGGTAAGTGCGTTGTGAGAAATATATAGAAGTATCCAAGAACCGGGTATTCCTTCTGGTTATCCCATCAGCGGTGGCATTTAAAAGGCATCACTTAGAAGCTAAGATGTTACGTAAGACAACACTGTTGTCCACCCTGACTATTGCTCTGGTACCTCATTATGGAACAGAAGTGACTCTGGGTCCTCAAAGGCCATGCCAATGGAATGGAAGAGCCCATCAAGCTGAAAAGATTTCTAAGTATAGACCCAGTGCTATTGCGTCACTGTTATCTGAGGATGAACAGGCACCAAGATTATTCATTGTGTTGTTTTCATTTGAATTATTGTAGTTGTGTATATTGTTTTGGTTCTTCTCACTTTGCATTAATTCATACAAGTCCTCACAGCTTCTCTGAATTTCTCATGGCACAATAATGTTCCATTACATTTATATACCATGATTTGCTCAGCCTCTCCCCAATAGATGGACACTCATTTGGTTTCCAGTTCATCTAGCTTGAAAATACAAGACCCATAGCACTGTGGTTCATTGGTAGAAAAAAAAAAAAAACAAACCAAAACTGTCTTCCAGGAAGCTGCCTTTGCTCCTAGCCTTACTCTAGAGCAGTAATTCCCAAAGTGGGCACTACCGCCCCCTGGTGGGTGCTGCAGCAATCCAGGGTGGAGGTGATGGGCACAGGTGCATTTATCTTTCTTATTAATTGCTATTAAAATTTTTAAAAATTAATTTCCAGGGGGCTAAGTAATATTTTTTTCTGGAAAGGGGGCGGTAGGCCAGAAAAGTTTGGGAACCACTGATCTAGAATTATAGACTGGAGAGAAAAGCTGTTTAACGCCCATATTATTCTTCCCCCAGGCTACTTCATAGAAAGGAAAAAAAAACAGAGCTCTAGGTGGATGAGGCTGAATTTTGATCTCATCAAAGAAACTACATTTGAACCCAAGAAAATGATTGAAGGGGTTGCGTATGAGGTCCGGATATTTGCTGTAAATGCAATTGGCATCTCCAAGCCCAGCATGCCCTCCAAGCCTTTTGTTCCCTTGGGTGAGTAAAGAGGGGGCCTGTCTTGGTGGAGAGAATCACCTCCTGGTGGGAAAATTAACCTATGGAAGCTGCTGCTCAAAATACTGATTTCTTCATAAAACAGGAGGAGTAGAAAATCAGGATAACAGAATACTTCCAACTATATGTCTATAACAGAGTGATCAAGAACGCTGGGATGGATTTGAATAATAACCTCAGATTACATTTACTTAGGACTTTCAGGTTTACAAAGGATTTCACAGAGAGCATCTCCTTCAGGATGGCTCTCCAGTTTAGGCATTATTATCCCCATTTTACAAATGAAAAAGCTGAGGTTTAAGAAAGTTGAATACTTACCCATGATCATACTACTAGTGAGAATAGCAAACAGGATTCAAACCCAGCTCTCTCCTGACCTTAGCTCCAACATTCTTTCCACAGTATTACATGGCCTCCATCAGGCAGGTCTAATAATTTTCCATAACCCCACTGAAAAGGTCAGGTACCCCATGAGTCACCAGACCATTCTTTCGTTGCCCTCTGTAAGAGTTCAGCTATTACTGAGCAAGGGCAACTCGGTGGTACAGGGGGTAGAATGCTGGGCTTGGATTCAGGAAGACTCTTCCTGAGTTCACATCTGGCTTCTTACTAGTTGTGTGACCCTGGGCAAGTCACTTAACCCTATTTGGCCCAGTTTCCTCACCTATAAGATGAACTGGAGAAAGAATTGGCACACCATTTCAGTATCTTTGCCAAGAAAACCACAAACGGAGTCATGAAGAGTTGGACATGACTGAAAAACACCATGACTGAGTGAACTAGGCTTAACTAGGAAGGGATGACACTGAGACCTCCAAGGTATGTCACTGGGACAGATGCTTTATTTTCTCCAGTTACCGGAATGTGAAAGAGAGAAGGGGTTCTAGCAATTCTTTAATATTTTATCTGTCTTCTTTTTTCCATTCTTCATTCATTCTTCTTATTCATTTTGGCTTTTTTTCCCCACTAAAATTAGCTTATTGGATGCACCCCAGTAATCTTATGATAAAGGTGATTAAGAAATAACTTTGGGGCAGCTGGGTAGCTCAGTGGATTGAGAGTCAGGCCTAGAGACAGGAGGTCCTAGGTTCAAATCCGGCCTCAGACACTTCCCAGCTGTGTGACCCTGGGCAAGTCACTTGACCCCCCATTGACCACCCATACCACTCTTTCACCTAGGAGCCAATACAAAGAAGTTAAGGGTTTAAAAAAAAAGGCAAAAAATAAATTAAAAAAAAAATTAAAAAAAAAAAGAAATAACATTGTCTTTACTACCATGCATTCCATTCAAACGAACATCGTTCTCTACATTGTTATACATATCCCTGATCTCTCAATGGCATCCAATGTTCAGGCTGGAGCTACAATCTCTTTTAATTCTCTACTAATTTGATATCAGTTTTAATTCTTTAATTCAATGGTATGGCTTAACATATTTTTATATTTAACTAAGAGAGGGTGGATGCCTTGAAAAGTCAGCCTTGTTACTTTGTGGACAATCCAATATGTGTTATATGTTGGACAAAAAAAGAAACAGACAACTGTGGATAAGGAAATGAAAGAGAACATTCTTTCCATCATTACATACTGCCAATGCCCCAGTTTAGAAGCCATTCAGTGAAAATGTTTTGGGAAATGTCCACAGTGAGGATCTCCAAGTTATTAAACCTTTCAGTAAAATATCAAAATGTAAATTAACTAAAAATATAATATTTATTGTACATATAAAATATATCACACACATAAATGTAAAATTAAGTATAAATTTAATTTGATTGATTACAATCAATTAAATATAAAAAGGCATGCAGCTACCCTGAGGCTTCAGAAACTCAAATATAAAATATAATGTAAATTTAATTGATTGTGATCAATTAAGCATAAAAAATAGGCTTAAGAAATCTACAATTATTAAACCAACTAATTAAATATAAAAACATAATTTAGACCATTGACTTATTTAAGCAAAAATTAAAACTGATCCCAAATTAGAGAAATAGAAATGAGATGATTTCATAAGCAATTTGAAAAGCTCCAACTCAACCAATTTAAACCATCTATTGACACTGAATATGGGAAATAGTTTTTTTCCCCAAAAAAAGTCACCATTTTCTAAGGATATTTAACTAATGTGAATCAATCTCCACAAGGAGGTCAAAGAGGCCAGAAACCACTTCAGCCAACAAATAATCTCTGCCAAGCAGAGAGATGTAGAAGTGACAGTGACACTTTAGTATTTAAACATCTTTGTAAAATCTTACTAAGGCAGATGGATGTAGGTCTGTAGGAGGAAAGACAAATGTACTAAGTTTGATTAGAGATCTAAGTATAATTAAACCAGATCATTCTGAGAACATCAAGGAGTGAACTAGGAAGGACAAGCTGAAACATGGAAAAAAGCTACCAAGATTTTCATAATAATTATTTTTTAATCCATGGCAGTGGAAACTCCATAGTTGGACTCCAGTATTCTTTGAGTAATTCTCTATGACTATCCGCCACGGAATACCAGTCTCGAAAGAATTAATATTGTCTGTCACCCAAAAAACAATAATCCTCCTGAGGAGAATGTGGTTAACATGGCAGACAATTAATAAATGCTTCAAATTTAGCTCAATTCCAGATTTATCAAATACTTACTCAGCATTGAAAGAAGGTAGTACTGTGTAGTGGATAGAGAGCTAAACTTGGAGTTAGGGAGACTTGGGTTCGAACCCACCTTTGATATTTAGCATGTCACCATAACTCATCTCTCTCTAAGCCTGTTTCTTCATGTGTAAAAATTTAAAAATATAAAATTTCCTATAATTGTAAAATATTCTATTCCTTTTTCATAGGATTCTTGTGAGATTCAAAAGACATTATATATATGTACACATATATATATATATATATATAAATTGCTACTTAAGCAACAGCTATTATTGTCATAGATAGGAAATGTTGTGTAGTAAATAGAGTGCTAGACTTTGTTTAACCTCTTTTTGGAGAAAGAAGCTCTGTAAGACTGTAATTTATCAAAGAGAGTATTCTTTAATACACAGGTATATTTTTTCTGGGCCCAAAGCTGTAGAAGATGTAAAAGAAATCTATGACATGATATGCTTCCTTCCTCTTGGGGAGCTTAGATCTTTTGGTGAGGAAAATTGTTTTTACATGGATCTCTTCATACTAAGGTCTTCATACTATCCCTAAAATTCTTAGCTTCTAGAATCTAGCTCTCTTATTAATTAAAGGAGCAATTGGAGAGACAAGAAAGCTCCAGGGCAAATAAGGCCATCAATGCTCAGAATTGGAAAAGATCTCATGGATCATCTGATTCAAATCCGACTTGTAATAGAAGGTAGAGACAGTGATGACGTGACTTCACTTACTTCCAATGCAATCCATTCAATGGACTTCCTTCAGTTGAATTAGAATCTGCTTCCTTATAATTTCTACCCATTCTTTCCTCCAGGGCTAAGCAGCACAGGGCTGATTCCTTGTTGGAATAAGAGCCTTTCAAATATTTGAATACAGCAATCATGTCCTCCCCTGAGCCTTCACTTCCCTCTGTATGCTTGCCAATTCCTTGTAGGGACTTTTAAGAATTATATTTCACAGGAACCATTATTTCCATGAGTTGGAAAATGATAATCCCCTGTCCCATGGCAGACTATATCTGGAGTATTATGTTCAGGCCTGGGCATTACAGTTTAGAAAAGACAGAAACTTGAAAAAAAAATCCCCACTGGCACCCAGAATGGCAAAAAAAAAAAAGTCTTCATTCCATGGCTTTTGAGGATTGGTTGAAGTAACCTGGAATGTTTCAACTTGGTGGAAGGAATGAAAAGTGGACAGGAAACATGATGGTTGCCTATACCTGTCTACAGGTATTCGGACGTCCCTTATGTGGAAGTAGGGTGAGATTTATTCTGTTTGACCCCAGGTGGAAGTTACAAAGAGGCAGATTCAGGTATGGTGTTGGGAAATTTTACCAACAATGACTGCTATTCAGAGGCCAGGTTGCTTAATGGAGAGCCAGCTGTGGAGGTGAGAAGTCCTGGGTTCAAATCTGAACTCAGAAACCTTCTAACTATGTGATCCTAAGTAAGTCACTTAACCCCAATTGCCTGCCCTTTACTGCTCTTCTACCTTGGAACCCTGAATTTCATAGCAAATTAATTCTTTAATTTAATAATTCTTTATTTTATTATAATCATCTCTACCACATGACAAATAATAAATGATTGTGTTGAGATGTGATTATAAAAATAAAATATATATTTATGTGTAAAATATATAATGTATAAAAATAAATATATATATTAAAATATAATTCTAAAAATGAAATGTATTATATATTTATATATAAATTTAAAGACAGACGAGAAGGGTTTTTAAAAACCCCCTAGTATAGCTGTCACAAGAGGAATGGTCAGCCTCAGAGGGAGAAAAGCATGACAATAGATTTTGTACCAAATGGTTTTTAAAGGTGTTCCCCTCTGCAAGTCTCCCCGAAGAAGCTGAGGCGGTAGTGGGGATTCCTTTCAGCTATGGGAGAGGGAGACCAGACGACTTCTTGAGTCCCTTCTGTGACAATCTTGAGATTCTGGGAGCTCGCATTTCATGGCTTCCCCCCTGTCCTTTCTCTTTTAAAGCTGTGACCAGTCCCCCTACTCTTCTGGCTGTTGACTCGGTAACCGATAGCACTGTGACGATGAAATGGAGGCCCCCAGACCAGATCGGCGCTGCCGGATTAGATGGCTATGTGATTGAGTATTGCTTTGAAGGAAGTAAGTAACCACCGTGAAGGTTTCTTCCTAGGGCTCACGATGATGACAGCAATCATTAGAGGAGACAATTCACACCACGTTTTCTCCTTTCCTTAGAAGGTCATCTCTTTCGTACTAAGAAAGGTTGGACTAAATTCCAAAAAGAATAGCAATAATAATAATAATAATAAGGAATGAAATGTAATTCCTCTAGGATGTGTTCTTAATCAGCCCTACCTATAGTGATTAGCTGCTGCCCCCCAAATAAGCCTTCTCCTAGCAAGCCTAGTGACCTGAGCACTCTGTGGTTCTGCCAAGACATGGGAAAGAAAGCTCCCCAAAAGTCAGCTTCAAGACTTACAGTCCTTTTGTTAAAGCAATGTGTTCTTCCACAAGATAACCAATGCTTGTTTAGGATGAATAGATTTGGCAAAGGCGCAAGGAAAGAACTTTGGATTTGGAAACAGGTGACATGGATTTGAATCCTGGTTCTGGGTGACTGTGGGCCTTAGTTTCCTTATCTGTAAAATGGAGGGATTACAGTAGTTCACCTTCAAGACTCCTTCCACCTCCAAATCTATGATCCTGTGAGATGTGATTTTAGCCTGCCTGTCCATGCTCTGTAATACTCTAAGGTGGTGAGCTGCTTACTGATGTGCAGAGAGCTTCCCCTGTCCTTCCCAAGATAAACAAACAATAAGGGAATAAGGAAATATAAAGGATGATTTTTTTTTAAAGATTCTCAATAAGTGATATTGACAGCCTTGTCTTTTGACAGTTGGTGAAACAGGTTCCGCATCTAATCAATATGTCTTGTCCAGGGGCTTGGGACTGCTCTAAAGAAATCACCTTTGGGGGCAGCTAGGCAGGTGGCATAGTGGATTGAGAGCCAGACCTAAAGACAGAACACCTTGGGTTCAAATCTGGCCTCAGGTACTTCCTAGCTGTGTGACCCTGGGCAAGTCACTTAACCCCGGTTGTCTGGCCCTTACTACTTTTCTGCTTTAGACTCAATATAAAGTATTGATTCTAAAACAGAAGGCAAGAGTTTTAACTTTTTTTTAAAAAAGAGAGAGAGAGAGAAAGGGAGAGAGAGAAGGGGAGAGAGAGAGAGAGAGAGAGAGAGAGAGAGAGAGAGAGAGAGAGAAGGAAGGAAAGAAAGAAAGAAAGGAGGGAGGGAGGCAAAAGAGAGAGATCATTCTTAAGAACGAGAGGGGAAAGAGAAACAATAGAGGTGGAGGTGAGGGTAGGAGGAATGGGTGAAAGAGGAGGAGACACAGAGCTAAGAGGCAAGGAACATAGAAACAAATGATTATTATGGGCTGTATCCTTGTCAAGCACCAAAGAATGGAAGTCAAGTGCAAAAATTAGGGAAGCCTCATAATCATAGATGAGTAAGCAAGCCTGGTCCACTTCTAGCTTCCATCTTCATTCTAGGAGATCTTAGGTAAGTATCTCACCAGAGAAGCCTGCTCACTTTTCTGTGAGAATGGGAGAAATGAGCTTCCTTGTCACCATGTTTAAAATTCAGCTTCTTTCAATAATTCTTGGACCCAAGAATCTTAGAACACATCAGATGAGAAATGAGGATTATGGATTCAAAGATTTGGGGGTGGGTTGGATGGAGACTTACAAAGAAGAGAATTCTTGTGCAGAGAGACTTGATGAAGAAATCTCTAGCCCCTGGATTAGAGCACCCCTGGAAATTATCAACTCTGTCAGGAGGGAAGAACAGATGGGGATGAGATGAAGTCACAGTCAATCTGGTTTCAGCTGTTACACGCTTTTCTGCCTGAGATCTGCCCCCATGCTCCCAATGCCAGGAAGATGTCATCCTGAATGAAGGGAGAAACTATGGGAAAGTGTCCAAGAAGGGTGGGGATCACAGTCTAGGATCTCCATCATATCACCCCAAGCCACCGTAACGTTGTAAATCTTTGGGTAACCTGGTTTCTTGAATGCCTCTTGGGGTTGTTGGTGAACTGAAACTCCAATTCTTGTAATATTTCAAATCACCCCAAACTTTCCCCTCCCCCATTTGTAATAATGCCAAAGTTTAACCGTACAGAATTGTTCAGTCTTATGTTTGATGTGGCCACTGACCACAGATGTTTATGTTGTATGAAATAGAGCAAATTCTTTACTCTTTTCTTTCCGATAGGTTTAAAATGTAAGAAGATGCAACAAAATGATAGCTGGCTGTCATTTTGATGTTACCCACCTTTAGATAAAATACAATGAAATGTATTTTACATAATTTTGCGTGTGATCTGTGTAGATACATATGCATATATATGCCCATATATACATATGTATATGTACACAGTCATTATTATGTATCTTTTTTGCCCCCCATAACATGACTTTGGAATCAGCTGTCTCTGAAAGTTTAACGTCTATATCTTTCTATTTTCTCCTTGTGGTCTTTTCTTTCTCTATTGGCTGCCCTGTTCTTCAGTCTCTTGATGGCTGCGTTCCTCCTAAACTAATTTTTCTATAATGTTTTAATGCTTTTGGGAAATGTCGGATTTTATTCTGTAAGAGAAACCTTTCTTTATAAGATGGTGTGTTATTTCTGGCTCTGTCTTTTTCTAGTTTATGCCTGTGGTATTTTATTCTTTCTTCTACAAGTTTTCTTTTTCCCCTTGCATTGTCTGTGGTCTTCCCTTCTGTATTTTATGGTGTTCATTCCCTTTTCTACCTACCCACTCCCAACACTTTCTTTCTTATTCTTTCTTAAATGAAAGGGGGTTGGGAATTTCAATATTTTTAGTTCTTCCTCCCTCATGCTTCTTTTCTCTCCTGCTTCCTCTGGTTTCTCCTCTACGCCCTCCGTTTATCATTAACTTCTTTTTTTTCTTTCAGTCTCCTCTCTTTACTCTTTCTTCATTTATCTTTCTCCTTTTCTTGTCCACCAAGAATATAAAAGACCCAATCCACAACCAGCTGTTGGCAGGATCTCTTTCTTTAAGAACTTTACCTACATCTCTGTTTCAGCTGCTAGGAAAATCCCTGCTCCTGAGTCCTTCTCCTTTTCAATGTACAGTCCCTTCTCCTCCTACTCTCATATCCTCGGGTCTCTAGGCCATCAATTAAATTGTCCTTCTTCCTTTCTCCCATCTGGAGCATGGGAACTGAGAATTCATTGGTTCCCTTGGGAGATGCCACCAACTCGACAGAGAACTACCGACTACGGGCAGCCAACAAGTGCTTGCCATTCCAGCTCCTTTTGAAACTCAAACATTAATCCCATGGAACTAGTGACCCTTTTGTCATCATTAATTGATGATGATTAGGAATGAAGGTTCAACCTTTGACACAAGAATGTGAGAGAATCCTTGGAGAACTCCATAGGAAGAAGACTATGGTTCCTGGTGAGCTTTGGGTCCACAGGGGTCTTTATTGTTCTACTGTGACCTCCTGTTGGCCCTATGGCAGCCCTAGAAAAAAAAGGTGGGGTGGGGATTCAGACAGAGAATTCCAGAACAGCAATGTGGCTAGATCTCTCATGTGCTGAGCCATGTCATGTGCCAGGACTAAGAGGGTCTCTCTTTCCCTCCGGTCTTTATTTTCAAAGGGGTAGGGGAAGAGCTATAAATCATCTCTATCAAACTCCAAAGCAAACATGGAAATGTTTGGTCTAACTATGACTGAGAGGCAATGGGGTGTAGTGTATAGAGTCGGCCTCAAAACCAGGATGGAAGGCTTTGGTTTACAGCTGCTCTCTGACACACACACTGATTGTGTGACTCTGTACAAGGCATAATTTCTCAGTGTTCTAGGCAGATGCCCCAGACTTTAGGAGTTGCAGACAAGGTGCCAAATTAAGTTGGTAAAGAGAGTTTCCTTACCTAGGAAATCCCACGATGAATGAAATCCCAGTTCTAGTCTCTTTTCCTATTATTATTATTATTATTATTATTATTATTATTATTATTATTATTATTACAGTGTAGAAGGAAAAGACAAGATCAAAGGATAGGGATGAACATGACACTCCAAAGAATGTCTGGGGAGGCTGAGTAGTTTCATTCCCCTCTGACCTAGATCCCACCCCCCCAACCATTCCCTTTCAGCCTGCTGGTGCTCTGCCTGTCTCTTACTCTCTACAGCTGGAGGTGCCTCAGCCCCCCACTCTCTCCCCTTCACTCTTCTTTCTCTCTTGCCCTTCTTCACTGTGGCTGGGGCCTCGGGCTCAGCGAGACTGTGGGTGGGAGAGTGTCTCTCCCAAGTGGCCACCCACTGGATAGGAAACTTGACCTCACGAGAACTCTGCCTAGAAACTTGTTGGTGTCTCTCTCCCGATCACTCCCCTGAAGATGGAGATCTTTGCACACTTTGCATCACTTACTAACAGAGAATGCTAACTACTGATACAATACTCCTCTTTGTGTGAAAGTGGGTGTCTTGGATTAATTTTAATGATGACCTCTTACAAGGTACATCGGCAAAAGAGTCTGATGAAAAGGGGGAGGCTGCCCTTGATCTCTCAGGTACAGTATTCCATCAAAGTATCAAGCTTCTTTTTAGTCTATGGTGTAGATGGCTGGGAAAGTCTCACGGCTAACAGTGAAATAAAGTGACCCTCTCTTTGTCATCCCCACACAAAGGAGCCTGCGGAAATCAGAGGAAGAGCTTAGGGTCCTCCATCTGCCAGCCCGATTCCTTACACAGAGAATGGAGATATAATAGCCAAGAACAGTGTAGAAACTAGAAACAGTTCATCCACTTGCAACTGTTATTTCCCTAGCCCACATCTTGTGGCTGAGGATGGGCCAACAGCTTCATTGATACGAGGGGTTAGGGATGAGCAGGGATGAAGCTACCAAAACCTCAGTGTTCCCGCTTTTAGCAGAAAGGAAACAAAAAACATTGGCTTGAAGACAATGGGGTGTGAATTCAAATTCTGTCTCTTCAGCTGACTACCTACGGGACCTTAGGCAAGTTCCTTAATCTCTCTTAGGCTTCAGGTATCTCAGGGGAAATGAGGAGCTTGGATTTGGTCATCTCTGAGGTTCTATCCAGCTTAAAGCTGTGATGCTCTGACTTATACCAACTCCCAACCCAGTATCTGGCCTCTAGAACAAATTTTATCTTCACTGTTATTTCTGCAGTCCGATTTCCTGCCCTAATATTCGAGTCTCAGCAATAGATTTGCAGAGAGAAAATGCAGAATTTACATAACTCTTTATGACTATAAATTATGCCGATGTCTTTGCCATCCATATCAACACATTTTATTGCTTTCTGAATTTTTATGAGTACAGATGGCTAACTGGAAATAATTATATCAATTATTATCAAAATACACCAAGAAAACTGCTGGAAAATACTACATAATATCCTCTTCTTATGTGTCCTCTTGTGGTAGACGTGACTCTAAGGTCCTCAGTTGCTGTGCCAGCAAAGCACTAATTCTGGCAGGACCTGCTGAGCTAGAAAAACATTAAGTACAGACCTGGTTCTAGACTCTGTCTGTCTCTGTCTCCCAAGAGCCAGTCTAAACCCAACGGCAAGTTGGCCAAATGGACTCATTGTTTTAGCCATATTAATCCTCAGTAATCATCTGCCAAGTCCCAGAGGGGTCACTGGTAGAGGGGGTACTCAGATCAACANGGGGGGGGGGGGAGGGCTTACCATAATCATGCTGGTAATACAACGACAGAAAACAAAACGGGCCCCATCCTCGAGAGATTACTTTCTGCTCTTAAAGAATAGCTGGGTTGGTAGAATGCACACTAGTATTCTATAGGGAGAAAATTAGAGGCTCTTCAGAAATCACAGAATTCCCTTCCCAAAACTATTCACGTGAAGCCACAAAATTAAACATTTTCCATTTAAATGTTTTAAATATCTCACTATTTTCTTTTTTTTTTTTTTTTAAACCCTTACCTTCCGTCTTGGAGTCAATATTGTGTATTGGCTCCAAGGCAGAAGGGTGGTAAGGGTAGGCAATGGGGGTCAAGTGACTTGCCCAGGGTCACACAGCTGGGAAGTGTCTGAGGCCGGGTTTGAACCTAGGACCTCCCGTCTCTAGGCCTGGCTCTCAATCCACTGAGCTACCCAGCTGCCCCCATATCTCACTATTTTCTATGAGTCTGGACCCAAAGTCTCATGCCCTAATTCTAGTATTAATAATAAAATGCAATTTTGAGTTTCTACTATCTGAGATTCAGACTAAATATGACAGGCAAATAACTGGAGAATTCTTCCCTCTTTTTCCTTTCTTTTTGATTTATTAGCTGAGGACTGGATAGTGGCCAACCCAGAACTAACTGACAAAACTAAATTCACCATCACTGGTCTTCCGACGGATGCAAAAATCTTTGTGAGAGTAAAAGCTGTGAATGCTGCTGGTGCCAGTGAGCCTAAATATTATGGACAGCCCATCTTAGTCAAGGAGATTATTGGTAAGCTATCAAAATGTTTTATTTCTACCTCCCCGCCCCCCTGTTCTTTCCCCCCCTCCTCTCCTCTAACTCTTTACTATCCTGAATCTTCTCATCACTTCTCTCCTTAAATTACATATTTACCAGTAATTCCCAGGAGTAAGAAATCAAAGAACCATCTCTGTTCAAGCTGAAAGAGTACCAGGTCTAAGTGAAAAAGATCTGAGGTTATTAGTGAATCACAAGATTCACGTGAGTTTCATAGGACAGAGTAGCCAGAAAAAAAGCTAATGCTTGAGTAGAGTGAGCTATAAGAGCTGGCACGTGGAGTGTTAAAAACCTAACAGGGCTTTCACATGTGTAATTCATATCAAATTGTTTGCCTGGTCAGTGGGTAGAGACAGGGTAAGAGGGAGTGAGAGAATTTGGAACCCTCCAGTTTTTTTAAGTGTTGAAAGTAAAATTACATATATAATTTATACATACACATATATCCACATACTATATATTTGTATATATAGAGAACTTATTTTCAACATTTAAAATATAAATATACATACACATATAGCACACATATTTGTATGTATGTATATATGTATGTATGTATGTATGTATGTATATGTGTGCATGTATATAAAAGACCTGGCATGTTTGGAAGTGCTTCTCCAGCAGATCAACAAAAATATATGGACAAAAATCAGATGAGACCAGAGGTAGAGGGTAGGTTGTATTCTGCAGCATTGGAAAGACTTTCCTCATAAAATTTTAAAATTCATTTATTTATATTTTTAAATATTTTTCCATGTTTCCATGATTCATTTTCTCTCCCTCCCCTTTTCTCTCCCCACTCCCAGAGCCAATAAGCAATTCCACTGGGTTGTATAAATGTCGTCACTTGATATCTATTTCCATATCATTCATTTTTGCTATAGAGCAGGCTTTTAAAGCCTACACCCCAAATCACATCCCCATATATACATGTAATAAGTGATATCTATCATTTGTTCTTGTTTTGCATTTCTGCTCCCACAATTCTATCAATGTGGTTAGCATTCTTTCCCATAAGTTCTTTAGGAGTGTCCTGGCTTGTTGCATTGCTACTAATAGCAAAGTCCATCACATTGGATTGTTCCACAGTATTTTACTTTTTATGTACAATGTTCTCCTGGTTCTGCTCTTTTCACTCTGCATCAGTTCATTGAGGTTTTCCCAGTTCATATAGAAATCCTCCAGATCATCAATCCTTACAGCACAGTAGTAGTATTCCATCACCATCAGATACCACAATCTGTTCATTGATACCAATCGAGGGACTATCCTTCATTTTCCAGTTTTTTGCCACCACATAGAATGTGGCTATGAATATTTTCATACAAGTATTTTTCTTTATTATCTCTTTGGGGCACAAACCTAGTAGTGATATTGCTGGATCAAAGGGCAGGCATTCTTTTAAAGCCATTTGCACATAATTCCAAATTGCCTTCTAGAATGGCTGGATTAATTCACAATTCCACCAACAATGCATTAGTGTCCCGATTTTGCCACAACCCCTCCAACATTTATTTTCCTTTACTGGCATATTAGCCAATCTGCTGAGTGTGAGGTGGTACCTCAGCATTGTTTTGACTTGCATTTCTCTAATTATGAAAGATTTAGTACACTTTTTCATGTGCTTATTGATAGTTCTAATTTCTTTATCTGAAAGCTGCCTGTTTGTGTCCCCTGACCATTTGTAAGTTGGGGAATGGCTTGATTTTTTTGTACAATCGACTTAGCTCCTTGTAAATTTGAGAAATTAGGTCTTTGTCAGAGGTTTTTGTTACAAAAATTTTTTCCCAACTGTTGCTTCCCTTCTGATTTTGGTTGCATTGGTTTTGTTTGTACAGAAACTTTTTAATATGATCAAAATTATTCATTTTACATTTTGTAGTGGTCTCTATCTCCTGCTTGGTCCTAAATTCCTTCCTTTCCCGTAGATCTGACAGGTATACTATTCTATGTTCATCTAATTTATGTTTTCCCTCTTTATATTTAAGTCATTTACCCATTCTGAATTAATCTTGGTGTAGGGTGTAAGATGTTGATCTAGACCTAATCTCTCCCATACTGTTTTCAAATGTTCCCAGCAGTTTTTATCAGATACCGAGTTCTTGTCCCAAAAGCTGGGATCATTGGGTTTATTGTACACTATCTTGCTGAGGTCATTTACAGCAAGTCTATTCCATTGATACACCCTTCTGTCTCTTAACCAGTACCATATTGTTTTGATGACCACTGCTTTATAGTGCAGTTTGAGATCTGGTAACGCTAGGCCTCCATCCTTCACGTTTTTTTCATTATTTCCCTTGATATTCTTGATCTTTTGTTTTTCCAAATGAATGCTGAAATAATTTTTTTTCTAATTCTAAAAAAAATGTTTTGGTAGTTTGATAGATATAGCACTGAATAAGTAAATTAATTTAGGTAGGATTATCATTTTTATTATACTCATCAAATTTTAACCACAGGTCCAGTGAGGCAGGTGATAGATAGTCCTACTGAATTCTCCTTGTTCAGATTCCATCTGGAGCATCTTGTCCAGTTCCGGGTACTCTCTCTTAGGAAGGACATTGGCAGGCTAGAGAATGTCCAGGGAAGAAGAGTAGGATGGTGGGGTAGCTTGATGGCCTGGAATCAGGAGGACTTGGGTTCAAATCTGCCCTCAGACACTTCCTACTTTTGTGACCCTGGATAAGTTACTTAACTCTAATCACCTACTTCTCTGTCTTAGAATTGCTATGAGAACAGAAGGTAAGGGATTAAAAAAAAAAAAAAAACAAAGATGAGAAGGATAATCATGGAAGTCGAGACCATGCAGTCTATACAAGGATCACTTAAAGAAACTTGGGATGTTGGGGAAAGAAAATATTTAGAGGGGAAAGATAGCTGCTTTCAAGTATTTGAAGGACTGTCATGCGTTGAAAAAAAGATTTATTTTTGTTGGTCCCAGAGTGTTTCTATCTAGAGAAAATGCTTTGCCTAAACAAGCTGTTAATGGCGTATACCTGGTCATTGGAAAATATCTCCATTTGTGGCCCATGAAGTTGGCTGTTTCTTTCTATTACATATGCGTATTTCCCACGTATTAGGGGGGAAATCTGACAGTTCAAAAATGTTATTTCTTCCATTAGAACCGCCAAAGATTCGCATCCCACGACATCTGAAGCAAACCTATCTTCGAAGAGTTGGAGAGGCTGTCAATCTTGTGATTCCCTTCCAGGTAACAATTTCATGGAAGTTTATTCTCTATTGGAATTGCATCTGGTCCAACACGTTATACAATGGGAATGGGGTGACAGTGAGTTTAGGCTAGCCATAACGAAGCCCTTTCTGAAGCGGAAGGCAATGAAACACTAAAATGGGCTTTGACAAAGCCAATGGAATCGAGGAAAACTGCCTTTCTGTCTCAGTCCAACTGGATCTGTTCTGACTTTAAAGTTGGATGGAGGGAAAAGGGTAAGGAGGGTGGGCCTGGGAAAAGGAAGCAAACCTTTCTAAGGTTCTTCCCAGTCTGTGATTTGGGAAATCTAGCCCTCATTTTAAACAAAATTTAGCATCCAGAAAACAATGCTCTTTGCCAGTGATGGCAAACCTTTTGGAGACAGAGTGCCAGGCCTGCCCCCGCCCAGACCCAGTTCTGTGTCACCCCTCCCCCTTCCCCCGGACTGAGGAAGCTCTCCCATTGGGTTGCTGGGCAGATGTGAAAAAATGTCTCAGGCACAGTGGAGAGAGGGGGAGGGAAGCAGCTCTATCTGAGTCTCTCTGCCTTTCTAGTAATAATCTCTTGGGGGGGAGCATGTACCCCCAGAGAGCTCTCTGTGTGCCATCTTTAGTACCCGTGCCATAGGTTCGTCATCAGTGCTCTATGCCATTGAAAGGGCTTCCTGATTTTAGGTGAAAATCAATACATTAAAAAAATAATCAATGTGGGGCAGCTGGGTAGCTCAGCAGATTGAGAGCCAGGCCTAGAGACCAGAGGTCCTGGGTTCAAATCCGGCCTCAGACACTTCCCAGCTGTGTGACCCTGGGCAAGTCACTTAACCCCCATTGCCTAGCCCTTCTCACTCTTCGGCCTTAGAAACAATACACAGTATGGGTTCTAAGACTGAAGGTAAGAATTGTTCTTTTTTTTTTTTTAAAGAATAATCAGGAATTTTAAACACTTCTATGAGTCATACGAATATTCACATAAAAGTTGTTTTTACATGTAATAAGGGGAAAATAAAATATCATTCTAAAAATGCACATACACATATCAAAAGATATTTTCAGAAATCACTGTGACCCACTAAATTCTATCAGCTCATGAAATTAAAATCAATTTCCACTTAGTGCCAACCCCAAAACTTGCCTATGACTATGTCATTGTGAAAGGATAATTGAGACTCACTAAGGCTTCTGCTTTGTATAGTCAACTACCTGGCTAAGCCTTTCTGCATTGACTTAAATTTATTTGACTGTTTTGACTGTTGCTGCCCCAAAATACACAGAGTCAGAAGGATCTGGATTCAAATCCTGTCATTGACCCCTACTAGCAGTGTGACCCCCTTTGTGTATTCTTAAGGAATACAACCACCTTAATGGCTTCATTGCTTCACCTTAACTTATTCCCCTGCTTTCTTTCTAGGGAAAGCCAAGGCCAGAGTTAACTTGGAAGAAGGATGGTGCTGATATAGATAAGAACCAAATAAATATCCGCAATTCCGAAACGGACACAATCATATTTATCAGAAAAGCAGAGAGGAGTCACTCGGGGAAATACGATCTGGAAGTGAAAGTGGACAAATATGTGGACAGTGCCTCAATAGATATTCAGATAGTTGGTAGGTTTAAAGAAAGAAGACCAGGATATTTTTGTCAAGGCAATATAAATCTGTCATTTTTCTAATGATTACAACAGATATAGAAATGAGATTTTGTTAAAGGGCAGTTAGATGGCTCAGTGGTTAGAGCAGGTTTGGAGTCAGGAAAACCTGGGTTCAAATCTGGCCTCAGACACTTACTAACTTTTTGACCCTGGGCAAGTCATTTAACTCTTATCTGTAAAATGAGCTGGAGAAGGAAATGGCAAACTACTCCAATATCCTTGCCAAGAAAACCTTAAATAGGGTCACTAAGAGTCAGACACAACTGAAATGTAACCCTATTTGCCTCTGTTTCTTCAGTCTGTCAAATGAGCCAGAGAAGGAAATGGCAAACACATCAGTGTCTTTGCCAAGAAAATCCCAAACGATAGGGGGCAGCTGGATAGCTCAGTGGATTGAAAGTCAGGCCCAGAGACAGGAGGAGGTCCTGGGTTCAAATTTGACCTCAGACACTTCCTACCTGTGTGACCCTGGGCAAGTCACTTGACCCCCATTGCCTACCCTTACCACTCTTCTGCCTTGGAGCCAATACACAATATTGACTCGAAGACGGAAGGTGAGGGTTTTTAAAAAAAAAAAAAAGGGAGAGAAAGAAAATCCCAAACGGGGTCATAAAAGCAGACATGACTGAAATGACTGAACAACAGTAACATGAGACTTGATCAACTGCTAAATGATTTTCATCTGTTCTCAGTAGGACTGTTCTAGAGGGAAACTTCTCTTTCCGAGCAAGTTATATGGATTCTCTCAAGATTTTCCTTTACCGGAGTACATTGTATCAGTACAGACCATAGTAGCTTATTGCCATTTCTAAATCTATAGCCTCAGAGCTACTGCAGCCTCAACAAGCAACTGTCGTACCTTCTTCACTATCCTAATACTGCGCATTTCTGGGTGAAGAAATTTTTTTCAAATGAAGAACTTTGAGGTTGTCGCCTGTTTTGAGGTCTGTCATGGCTATGTTGTAAGAGAAAGCACATTCTCTCGAAAAACCCTTACGAGCATCTAGTGGGAAGAAGGTGGTTTAGAAATGTTCTTCTAACAAAATATTGATTGGTGGCAAATGGCAGGGCACTAACATTGTGATTTTTGTTTCATCAGACCGCCCTGGCCCACCCCAGTCTGTGAAGATTGAGGATGTTTGGGGAGAGAACGCTGCCTTGGTATGGACACCACCAAAGGATGATGGAAATGCTGCCATTACAGGCTATACAATTCAAAAAGCAGACAAAAAGAGTATGGTGAGTTGTTATTTCCTCTGAATACAGCGGGGAAAAGGCTTGATTTCAAATTTGTAATATTTTATTTCACTGGCAAAATACTCATTATATGTGTTTATATACATATACATATATATATATTTCACTCAGTCAATAAGCCTTTATTAAGCATGACTGTGCCTCAGTTTCCATATCTGTAAAATGAGAGAATTAGACCAGATAGTCCTGAGATCTCTTCTAGTTCTAAAATTCTAATCCTATTGCCTTATTATTATGTTTTTTTAAAACCCTTTCCTTCTGTTTTAGAATTGACACTAAGGTAGAAAAGCATTAAGGACTATGCAATTGGACTTAAGTGACTTGCCCAGGGTTACACAGCTAGAAGTATCTCAGGCCAGATTTGAGCCCAGATCTTCCCAACTCCAGGCCTGGCTCTATCGATTGAGCTACACAACTGCCTCTATGATCCTGTTATTTTAGGGGGGTTTATTATTATTTATTATTTATGCTTGTGGATAAGCCTAGCTATTTGTGGAGGGGCTCCTTAGCAGACTGACTACAGAGTGAGGAATTTATTTTGACCAAAACAATTCAGAAAAACCATCTACTAAATAGTGTAATGGTTATGATAAACATTGGCGAAGGAACAAAATCACAGGGAGTAGCATAAAGCAGCCTGAGTGTTTTTATTTTCCCCAAACAGCCCCTGGTGTGTGGAGTATGGATCTACTGTGGTTGAAAAACACCCCTGATTGGGAAACTAAGTAGTATAGAAAAGAAAGGAAGGAGAGAAGGAGAGAGAGAGAGAGAGAGAGAGAGAGAGAGAGAGAGAGAGAGAGAGAGAGAGAGAGGGAGAGGAAGGGAGGGAGGGAGGAAG
>NC_058134.1:228407010-228422308 GCF_016433145.1 Gracilinanus agilis | reverse complement strand
AAGGAAGGAAGGAAGGGAGGGAGGAAGGAAGGGAGGAAGGATGAATGGAAGGAAGGAAGGAAGGAAGGGAGGGAGGAAGGAAGGGAGGAAGGATGAATGGAAGGAAGGAAATCATCCCTAACTATTACTGATAGGAAGGCTTTAGGCACTCATACTTCTCAGCATGGATTTACTCAGTGAAGGCATAGAAGTAATAGGAGACAGGGAAAAAATTGGGAAGGGCCGTGTGAATGTGCTATGGAAAGAGCTGAATTCGGAGGCAGACGCCTAAGGGATTTGAGTCACAGCTCTAATACTTACACCTGGCTATCTTGGGTTCGGTTACTTCGGTGTCCTTATCTGTAAAATCGAGTGGTTGGAATAGATGACCTCTGAGGACCCTTTTATCTCTCAATCTAGAATGCAAGACCAAAGGAAGAAGCAGAATTTGAGAATTTCAGACTCCTCCAGTTAGACTATTTTTACATCTCATCTTCTTTCATTTTTCTGGAAAGATATGACATAATTTCATCAGATTTGCTGTTTAGAGGATTATCTTTCATCTGAACATGGGTCTCCAGGGAGCCTATGAGTTATGTGTCTGAGCATCTAAGACTTCCTAAGACCTGGGGACTGTGCCAGAAATCACAAGTTCAAAAATAGTGGAAGGCCATATCCAAGGCTGATTCTAAATGCTGATCCTCAGGGTACTTGAATACAGATCTGGCAAAAGGTTTCCCAAACTATAGCCTGAAGCATTTTCGCCAGCCTTGCCTCCTTAGCAGTGGCATAACTACAAGAACCTTGACTGGGATTGATACCATTTGCACCTGCTCCACATTGCACAGTCTAGGCCAGTTTTTCATCTGCAGTTTTGAGAACTTGTATTTTTTCCTGAAAAACATTGTTAATAACTATTTCAACATAATGGGCTTCCTTTGAGTTCCTTTGTATTGTATGGTATGCATTTGAAACTGTAATTCTGAGAAGAGGCTCAGGGCACCTAAATGACTCAGTGGATAGAAAGCCAGACCTGGATATGGGACGACCTGGGTTCAATTCTGGCCTCATTTACTTCCTCACTGTGTGACCCTGGACAAGTCACTTAACCTCCAATGCCTAGCCCTCATGGCTCTTCTGCCTTGGAACCAATACACAGTATTGATTCTAAGGTGGAAAGTAAGGGGGGGAATTGTTTTTCTAAACGCTTCTCTTCTGCCTTAGAATCATTGCTGTGTATTGGTTCCAAGGCAGAAGAGCCATGAGGGCTAGGCAATGGGGGTTAAGCGACTTGCCCAGGGTCATCCAACTAGGAAGTGTCTGACGTCAAATTTGAACCCAGGACCTCCCATCTCTAGGCCTAGCTCTCCATCCACTGAGCCACCTACCTGCCCCCTGTTTGTTTGTTTTTTAAGGACACTGATGCTTTGAAGAAAAATCAGAGATGGGTTCAACTTGGATAGTGAAGGGCCCTGGATCTATGTTCAATAAGGTTTGAAGGACCTACATGTGTTTATTTTTCCTGGAAGAGAAAGACTCAGAAGGGACATGAGAGTTGTTTTCTAGTTGTCACACAGAGAAGGTGTTAGACTTGCTTCTTTTGGTCCCAGAGGACAGTCAGGGGCAGTTGGGCGATTGTTGTAATGAGGCCAATTTAAGCTTGATGTCAGGAAAAAATCTCCTGATGATCAGAACCTCTCAAAGGCAGAACCGATTCCCCCAGGAGGAGGTGGGGGAGTCTTCGGAGGTCTTCAAGCTGAAGGATGCCTACTTGAAGGGTGTGCTGTAGGGTTCAGATTACAAAGGAATTTGGGGGTAAGGTAGGGTATTGTAGTAGAAATTCCTTCCGTTTATGGGTTATGGTCGCTGTCAGCTCCCAGATTCTGTGATTCTCTATTAGCATTCCCTAGTTCAGGGGTCCTAGACCTTTCCTGGGTTATGGACCCCTTTTGGTGGTCTCACAAAACCTCGGGACCCTATCTCAGAATACAGTTTAAAATGCATAAAATCAGAAACAGGAGTACAAAGGAAACAATTTTATGAAAACACAGTTTTCAGAATACTAAAAGAGCTTTCTCTCTCCCTCTCCCTTCCCCTCTCTTTTTCTCTCTCTCTCTCTCCCCCTCCCTCCCTCTCTGTCTGTCTGTCTGTCTGTCTGTCTCTCTCTCTCTCTCTTTCTCTCTGTCTCTCTCTCTCTCTCACACACACACACACACACACACACGTTCATAGACCCCAGGTGAAGACCCCCTGCTTAGCTCAATAAGAGTAGACAACTGTAGGTGTTGACCAAGGTCCAATAGAGTAAATCAGGGATGGAGGGGAGTCCAAACCAGATCACCCACCATACAGCTGGGAAGTATCAGGGCAGATTTAAACCTAGGAAGGGGAAAGCTAGTTGCAAAGCTAAATGGGATTATTTCATTCCACTGGAACAAATCTCATCTCTTGCCTTCTTCTACCCAAGAGAAGCTTTTCTTTTTTCTTTTTTCCCTACATGGTCTGAGTTTAAGAAGAGCCCAGCTTGGGCACAGATAGGTGGCTCAGTGGATTGAGAGTTTTAGAAACAGGCGGTCCTGGGTTCAAATTTGACCTCAGACACTTCATTGCTGAGTGACCCTGGGCAAGTCACTTAATCCCCATTGCCTACCCTTACTGCTCTTGTGCCTTGGAACCAATACACAGGATTGATTCTAAAATGACAGATGAAAGGCTTAAAAAAAAGATTTTATTCTCTGTGGGCTCTGTTTTTCAGGAATGGTTCACTGTCATTGAGCACTATCACAGGACGAATGCTACCATCACTGAACTCGTCATAGGAAATGAGTATTACTTCCGAGTATTTGCTGAAAATATGTGTGGCCTCAGCGAGGAGGCAACGATGACAAAAGAGAGTGCTGTGATCGCCAAGGACGGTAAGGCGGAGAACTGCGTGCCTTCTGAACCTCGGTTTCAAATAGCTGAGTTGGGCCAGGATGGGAGAAGGCACTCTGGGAAAGAAAGAAGGCTACATTTTCAGAGATAGTAAATAAATTAATCAGTACATGTTCAGAGATTACTAAATTGATCAAGTAACTTAATAAGTAAATTCTCAAAGATGGCAAAATAAAATTTCAGAGATATTGAAAATAGTATTAAAAGCCAGTGTTAGTTCTCCATCACCATCCTCTAGAACAGAACCCTTTAAATCCTTTCCAGCTTGTGTACAGTGTAATTAGGATCTGTTACCATAAAAACTACAATTCCCAGCAGCCCACTCCCCTGACGTAGGGAGGATATAAATTTGGTGTAACCCGCCTGCCTCTCTCTCTTGTCTTCCTGTCGGGGGCTTTTAAACAGGCAAGAACTTAGTCATGTGGTCTTCATTTTGTTAAATAAGTAGGTTTGTTTTTTTTACTTCTATTTCCTTCTACTTCAAATGATTATTAATAAACTTTATAAAATTAATGTTGGACATTAATTTAAATCTTACAGTACCAAAGCAAAAATCCAAGGAGAGAAGAAAAGTTTTATAAACCCCAAATGCCATTATTCCTGGCTGTTTTATGAAGCAAACTCTAACTGGTTTGGATGGGGAAAAGTTCAGGCCACAACGATTTCATTTCAGAATAGGGCTTTTAGGTTGGAAACTCCTTGAAGGCAGGGACTGCTTCCCTTTTGGCTTTCTCTCTCCAGTGCCTGGTACATAATAAGTGCTTGTGGCCTCATTAATGACCTGATTAGGACAGGAAAATGTCCTCTTAGGAAAAGATTTGTTCTCAGAGACACCGAATTCAAATTCTGACTCTGCTTGGCTGACTTGCATGATTTCGGGCAAATTTCTCCTCTCAAAAATGAGGGTATCAGGCCTGGGGCTGGATTCAAGCCTTTCCAGTTAGGACCAGTGTGACTTTGGAGCAGTCCACTATCCTCTAGGCCTCCGTTTCCTCTTCTAGAAGACCTCTAATCCCCTTTCGGGTCTCGGTCCCTGAACCGGGCACGGCCTCCAAGATCCTTCCCAGCTCTAAATCTGTTCCCCTTTAGGCACTGCCATGGGCCTTCTGAACCTTGTCTTGGGCTTGCTAAGCATCCTTGAGGTTGGAAAATGAGTCATTTGGCGAGTTATGCCCCGAATGGCCCCTTTTACGGCTATTTCATTGTTTTGTGGGTGTGTATGATTTTCTTTGTCTAGGAAAAGTCTACAAAAACCCCGTGTATGAAGACTTTGATTTCACCGAAGCACCGATGTTTACTCAGCCTCTGGTGAACACGTATGCCATAGCAGGCTATAACGCGACTCTGAACTGCAGCGTTAGAGGAAACCCAAAGGTATGACCCATCCATACCCGTGTTGCATTCCGCTGAAGAACTATTTGAGCCAGTACAAGCCTCCCCTGTGCCCAAAGCTGCCTGCACGGGATATTAAAAGTAGATTTCAGGAGAAAACTAGGTGGTTTGGTGGATTGAGGGCCAGGTCTAGAGTTCAAATCTGGCCTCAGATGCTTCCAAGCTGTGTGACCCTAGGCAAGTCACTTGACCCCCATTGCCTACCCTTACCATTCTTCTGCCTTGGAGCCAATAT
The DNA here is from genome assembly GCF_016433145.1 of Gracilinanus agilis. Lineage (NCBI taxonomy): Eukaryota > Metazoa > Chordata > Mammalia > Didelphimorphia > Didelphidae > Gracilinanus > Gracilinanus agilis. The sequence continues at coordinate 228,417,768 of NC_058134.1, read as the reverse complement.
ACAGTATTGATCCTAAGATAGAAGGTAAGGGTTTAAAAAAAACAACCTCTCTGAGGGGGCAGTTGGGTAGCTCAGTGGATTGAGAGCCAGGCCTAGAGACGGGAGGTCCTAGGTTCAAACCCGGCCTCAGACACTTCCCAGCTGTGTGACCCTGGGCAAGTCACTTGACCCCCATTGCCCACCCTTACCACTCTTCCACCTAGGAACCAATACGCAGAAGTTAAGGATTTAAAATTAAAAAAAAAAAAAACCCTCTCTGATACAATGGAAAGAACAATGTCTCTGGATCCCATCTCTGGCACTTAATGCCTATGTCACCTTAGGCAAAACACTTTTTCTCATTTGTAAAACACGAAGGTTGAATTATCTGGGCTCTGAAGTCACCCCACTTCCTTGTGTCTCAGTTTCCCAATTGTAAAATGAGGACCCCTGAGGGCCCTTCCAGTCTTTTATCTCATGGGTTCTTAGGAGTTCATGAATCAGCCACCATGTTGTTCCTCCCCGGAAGTTAATGAATGGCATTTTCCAGATGGATTTCATTTTGTTGGAAGCCGATTCCTATCAGGCAGGAGGATGGACTTGTGTTTGTTTTGTTTTGTTTTATTTTAAACCCTTAACTTCTGTGTACTGACTCCTAGGTGGAAGAGTGGTAAGGGTAGGCAATGGGGGTCAAGTGACTTGCCCAGGGCCACACAGCTGGGAAGTGTCTGAGGCCGGATTTGAACCTAGGACCTCAGGTCTCTAGGCCTGGCTCTCAATCCACTGAGCTACCCAGCTGCCCCTTGTGTTTGTTTTTGATGTTTGCCATTAGCCTTTCAAATGCTGTTTTCTCTCTTCCCTGGAGATAAGTATTTACACAGCATATATACAGTAATGTGGGCAGGGTAATACTCATTTAACTCTTAGGCTGCCTGCCACAAGGAAAATCAAGAGGTTGGGGCTGAGAATTTTTTTTTTTATTAAGTGGGAGTTAGAGGCAAGAGCGTGTGATGGGGAAATATTTGCTTTGTGGTATCGAGAGTCCTGGGTTCAAATGCCCTCTCTGCTGCTCCCTAGCTGTGTGATCAGTAGTTTGATGAAGTAGTTTGACCAAAGAAGAGTAAAGTTTTGGCCTGAAGCCAGATCTGAGGGCTCCCAGAGGCATGTTAGGGAAAGAGAAGGAAGCCCTAGGAGGAGAATGTCCCTCCAGGGCGTTCCACAGTGAGAGAGAGCAGGTATACTAGAAAGAGAATGGACTAGAGTTAGGGGCCAGAGGCCAGACCCAAAGTCTTAACTGCTTAGCTCACGTAGGCCTCAGTTTCCTCACATGCAAAGTGAGGGCACTACTTGTACTACTACCGATCTCTCAGGACGGTTGTAAGGTTTAAAATACTAGAGATAAAAATGTTAATTAAAAGGAAAGGCAAAAATAGTAAGTAGTGGGAGGGAGGAGAAGAGGGAAAGAACACGAATCATGTAGTCATGAAAAAATACTCTTAATTAAATAAACTAAAAATAAATAAATAAGTAAATACAGGAATTTAAAAAAATTTTTTTAAATAAATAAATAAAATAAACCACCCCTGGAAGAAAAAAAAAAAGGAATAAGTAGTGTTACTTTCCTGGAAGGGTCTACCAAGGATCTCAAGACATGATGGATGAGTTGATATTCTAGCCAGGACAAATCAGTAAAAGGCAGCCATTTCTTGACTCTCACAAAATAATTCTGAATAAATCTGTCTCCTTTTTCTGGGATTATTTATTAGAATTCTCTACAGAAACAGCGAACCTAACTTCATTAAAACAGCAATAACAACTGTCGTCGCTAAGATTTTTCTTACTCTTTCCCTAGAAGTCTTCTAAAATTTTGTTTGCTCAGTGTTGATTAATTGTCATGACCAAACCCAGTCTCGAGCAGATGATGAAAATACACCTCCCTCCTCTCTAGACCTGGATGGGGGACTCCAGATGTGAAGCATTACATACATTGTTAGCCTTGGTTATTGTATTGATTGGTCTTGCTCAAATATTTTTCTTTGTAAAAAGAACAGTTCAAGGGGTAGCTAAGGCGGCTCAGTGGATAGAGAGTCAATCCTGATGACAGGAGCTCCTGGGTTCAAATCTGGCTTCAGATACTTCCTAGCTGTATAACTTAAACCCCCTTGCCTAGCCCATATTGATCTTCTACCTTAGAATCACCACATAGTATTGGTTCCAAGGCAGAAAGTAAGGGTTTAAAAACAAAACAGTTCAGTGCCAGGAATGGAGAGAACATCAGAAAATGTTACATCTGATATCTAAAATCTAAAAACAAAAACTATCAATACAACTTTTTTCCCCATTGGCTTTGATATTCCTTTTCTAAACATTTTACAATTTATTCCTCTCCCCCTTTCTTTCCCCCTCCTATCATAAATATAGCCCAAAATAACCTGGATGAAAAATAAAGTCGCCATCGTGAATGACCCAAGATATAGGATGTTCAGTAACCAAGGAGTCTGTACTTTGGAGATCCGTAAACCCAGCCCCTATGACGGAGGGACCTACTGCTGTAAAGCAGTCAATGAACTGGGGACGGTGGAAATCGAATGCAAGCTGGAGGTGAAAGGTATGAACTCTAAAATCTTAAGTTAATGAGTCGATGTGAACTAGACCTTACCCTTTAAAAAACCAAATCATCCCTATTGAGTCTAATGACAAAAATACACTTATAGTGCCTAAAGATGGGGGAAAGCTTTTAAATCTCCTTTCATTCTGATTTAATAAATGAGGGTAATAGAATCATTTCACGTGGCCCTATATTATTCTGTGTAAGTCTTGTCTACTTAAGGTACAGTGACTAACATCAGTGGAACACCAAGGTGTAAGCAGGTTGGTGAGTATAAATAGAACAATGATTACATCCTAGGAAAGCAATTTAAATGAGTTTATTCAATGAAATAGTGATTCGAGAGGGGAGATTCATTTTTTAATGCTTTGAGTCAAATAATCATTACATCAGAGGAAGGATAGGATAGACTATAATCATGGATAAATGCTATTGGCTGCTATTCGAGAAAGCAACAACAACAAAAAATGAAATGTGTATGGGATGTAATCTGAAAGGTTTATTTAAAACAATCCTAGAGAACTTGTGTTTCTTATCTATGCATTTAATTTGTATTTGTTTTAAAAGATGTTACTTTTTAAAAATGCATTTTAAGCCATAAGGATGCTTAAGGATCTATGGACACAGATTTCCTTGGCGTAACTTGCCAAAACATGGTTATTCTTTGTCGATCCATTCCACACAGCCCTTTGGCCATTATGTCCTCAGTACTCTTTAGGTAAACAAAGAATACTGGAGTAAGTATAGGTATTCTTGTTTACTCATGTGACATAGCATAATTGGTCATCACCTTTATGCTATATGTTTTTCCTGGAAACCAGAGTGTGTTTTGAGTTTCCATTGAACCCTTTCAGTCAACAGGATGACCATGGCTAGAATATCTGACATGATCCTGAAGCATCTTTTCTTGTTCTCATTGTATTAAACTCTTGAGGCCATGTTGTTTTTTTTTCCTTACATTTCTATAAGATGGAATCCTAACCTAGGAAATGTGTCATGGGCTTGGAGTCAGGAAGACCTGAGTTCAAATCCCACCTCTGGCACATTAGCCGTGTGATCCTGGGCACTCAATCTATCTAAGTCCCAGTTTCCTCATCAATAAAATGAGGAGAATGGGGAAGTGGGAGTGGGAACTTGATAACCTTTAAAGTCCCTGGTAACCCTAGATCTGCATTTCTATATTCCTGGCCTGGGTTTTTTGTTTTGTTTTATTTTGTTTGACCCTACTTACTCATGAAAAAGCTCCATTTTGATGCTTATTTCTGAAATTCAAAAACCAGATGCTTGAGGGATTTCTATTATGAAACTGACTTTTTCACTCTAAAAATCTATTAAAAAGATCTGTGGGTATATCCCTCACCTGACTTCAAAAAATCAAATGAGTAAATATGGTTGAGAATTGAATATGTGCCTTTTAAAAAAATTTTGTTTTCAGGAGCTTAACTTTAAGTATTTTTTCTGTCTCGTGATTTTGTTTTTGGTTATGTAGCATCATTTATAGTCAGTGTAAATGCATAATGGGAATTATTTTTCTGAATAGGTGAATTTCAATTAAAATATAGAGGCATATTATTACATTTTCCCAAGTTTTACGGTTGTGATAGTCAGACCAATATTTTTACCACTGCTTTCTTGACTTAATCAAACAGTTGTTTTGGATTCAAGCCAAACAACCAATATTTAAAAGCATTGCAGCTTGCATCTCAATGAACATAATGTTATTTTCAGTTTCAACTGTTAATTTCAACTGGTATTCGGCGTCATTTTTAGATATGATAACGTTCATGTGAAAATTTGCAAGACACCTTCTAAAAAATAATTCCCCTACAACATGTCTGAAAATAAATGAAATCTCTAGTCATATAAAATCATATTATAAAAGTAGTTTAGGAAAAAGTATCTTGGGGGATTAAACATGGGATTCTCCTTATACTTTGCCACTTGAATTTTAAATAAGTATTTTGTTGAATTAGTCAGTGAATTTATGTTATGTGAACTTTGATAGCTTGGAAAACATTGTTGGTTCTGAAGGCAATAGTTGATTGAAATAGAGTTAAACTGTTTAAAATTTTTAAAAGGTAAGAATGTCAAATGAGAATAAATAAACACCAGTCCCACTATTCTAATTCTGCAGTGATATATCAAGGATTAATTACCCCAGGACAACCACTCTTCTTGGCGGGGCAGCAACAGGTTTAAAAAATTCATATCCCACTGGATATTACTTTCCATTCCATTCCTATTTTACATGAAAATGCATTTTGCATGTAAAGCTTGCCTTTCCTTCTGCTTTTAGACTGTCCTCATTAGTACTCATGGCATACAGCAGTTATGCCATGAATGAGGAAGGCCAAATTATTCAAGAACAGTAAACTGAGGGAGGAGATAGGTTATTAGGTGGAAAATCAAGTAGCACAACAGACCACAAAGTCGCAATTATAAATCATCTTATTGTTAACAACCAGGTTACTATAAGTTTGGGATCCCTCCAAATCTCATCTTGCTAGATTTTAGATTATTTTCCTTTCAGTCCAGAACACTCCAGAGTATAGCTGAACCAGATTGAAATGTAATTGGGAAATATTCAACAAGATACATAAACAATATTCAACAAGATACAAGAAAACATCATTGATATCACTTTTGGAAACCAAGTCAATGTATAGAATAAGGGCTCCTATTTCTCTTTGAGTTTGACTTCCCTGCTTTAAGACAAGTTTTTGAATTAGCTCCTCAAACTTCATGGCAAGGTGAAAGTATGAGCAATTTTAAATACCTAAATTTTAGAAAGAGGGTCTGGGACCTTTCAGCCATAGGTTTAACTTTTCAGGGCTTAACAAGCCCCCTTTAGGTCTATTAACAGGCACTACTGGGCAGTTGGAACATCTTTACAAGACTGAAATTAGTATGGAGATTTTTTTTTTTATTTCCTTAAATGAAACCCAAGACACTTCCAGGACTCTGCTTGATGGTATATCACGTATAAAACTAGGTTTGTTTTGTACATGATATACATTTTCAAATCATAGCATAAGCAAGAATAGCAATTCTAATTTAGTATACTAAAATCTGTGAGGCAGAGAAAATTGTTTCCTCATTTGTAAAATGACTCTTTGGACTCAATGGTTCCTTCCAGTTTCATATCAATGATGCTACGATCAACCAGTAACCATTCAGTAACCATTTCTAGGCACACTAGAGTTACAAAAACAAAAATGAAATCATCCCTTCCCTTAAGGAATTTTATATTCTAAATATTACACTATCCTGATTCATCCCTGAAAAAAAAAAAGCAGCCTCAATTTCCTCATTTGTAAAATGACTCTTTGGACTCAGTGGTTCCTTCTAGTTTCATATCAATGATCCTACGAATAACCAGTCAATAAGCATTGCTAGGTACTAGAGTTACAAAAACAAAAATGAAATTGTCCCTTCCCTCAAGAAATTTTATATTCTAAATATTACACTATCCTGATTTATCCCTGGAAAAAAAAAGCAGTAGCTATCCTCATCCCAGTTCCACACACTACCCTCCCCCCTCCTTCAAAGTAGGGGTACTAAAGGGTTTCTGTTCATTTGAACCCTCCCGGCGAAAAGGCGAGACTCCATGTGGAAGGAGCACAAAGAGCTTAGATCGACTTGATAATTTTGCCTTTTAGAGTTTCAGCATATATATATGTATCATCGTGCTATGTCTGTGTTTTTCTTTTGTTGAAAAACACCATATATATATGTTGCCGTTTCTTTTCAAGCTTACGGTTTGGAAGCTCTTCCCATAAACATCCATCTCACCATCCCATTCGCTAAGCCAAAAGACTAGGAGTCCACTTCCCTCGGTCCTGCCTATTAATCCAGCTCTCACGTATTAATGAGCCCTTTGGAGTGGTTACTGGATCCTGCCTTTTCTTGTCCAAACGCTTCGATTCCTCACACCATCTTCCGTAACTGTGAAAATAATGTGATCCAACGAGTCGTCCTCTTTGGCGCCGGCCCTTTCCGAATGCTCACAACTTCTCTCTCTCTCTCTCCCTTAGTTGTAGCGCAGTAAGGATTTGTGAATGTATATTGTCGTCTCAGGTAAGCTTTCATACGGTCTCGGCCTATGAAGCTTATGCCTGTCATAAGCCATACGGAGCCCGCAGAGTATGGCATGATTTTCATTATGTGACCTAATGAAAATGGTCTGTCCTTAACCACTAACCCAGTCGTTCCAAGACGTATTTCAGGACACGTGACATTAACCACCGGTACTCACCCAAAGCTCGCGAGACGATAACCTGGGCATTCTGGGAACGTGGGTAAGGCATGCCGTAGAGAGCATGAGGCCTGTGGGGGGACGGCATCCTGCGGCTAACTGCATCGAGGAATGGACCCATAAACAAATGGCAGCATCTCTTCTGAGACGTGATTGGATTTTATTTATTTTTTTTTTCTGTTAAGAAAAGAATGGTTTTCTGAGACTTGCATCGGTGGGGGGGAGGTTTTCAAAGAATGTGTCAAAGCATGCTGCTTTTGTCTGAATTGCACTTGTATTAGAGATTAGGAAAGCCCTTCCCTAAAAGATGTCCCTAGGTGGTTCCCATAGGATTTCCCTTCTTTTTTTTTTTTTTTTAAAGAAATTAAACTTAGAAACAAAGGTAAGTAGGAGGGATCCCGGGGTGTTCTCTTCAATGCAGCATGGATTGCCTTCCGCACTTGGGTCCCCAGAAAAAATACGAATTTCTTTCAAGTTGATGTAGGAGTTGGCCCATTGTTCTTCCCCGGTTTGGCTGGGTCAAATCCACTTAATCTGAAGGATGAAGGTTATGGTGTGTGTAGGAACTAAAAGGAGTCAGAAGGGCCTGGGACCAATTGTGACCTGCAGCGATCCAGGCCAAGGCATTAGCTCTCGCTGACCCACAGAACTCTGCAGGACTAGCAGGCGAAGAGGAGGTGTTGGTGTTCTGCACCGGGAGAGGGACTTTCTCCAGAAAGAGTTCCTTACCGAGATGGGATCACAAATGGCACCCTTCAGCCTTCCCTCTCTACCACCTTCCCTCCTATGAAAATAATAATTGACGAGCTAGACATGAAAGGGCAAAAACTATGGAAATACGGGTTCGAGCTGTTTCCCTCCCCGCCAAATTTTTTTTAAAGCGAAAATGGATCCTGAGGCCGATCCGTAGTCTAAGTACATTCCCTGCCCTTAAGTCAGGCGTAGAGGATTGGCATCCGAGCTCAAAGCGGAGTCCATATTGTGAAACAACACAGACAGGAATGGCAGAGAGCTTCCCTCGAGAGAGCGCTGATCAGACCCGCTCCGAAACTTGCCTCTTCCTCCAAAATACCAGCTGCGCTTCTTCCCAAATGCGCCCAAGGCAGGAGAAGATTCCCCAGCAGAGACTGAAAGGCTCTTTGGCCCCCCTTCCCGGCAGCTAGCGCCCCCGAGCAGTAAAGTCGGCGTGCCTCTCTCCCGTGCCTTGAACTCTTTCCTTTTCTCCTTCTTTGTAGGTGGCCTTTCCTTCTGCAGGCTTCTCTTGCAAGGCGTGCCTCCAAACATAATCGATTCATATTTGCGAGACTTGGAATCAAGCAATCCTGAGGGAAACTGAGGCTACCCAGTGCTTCCCTGCTCCTGTAGTGAAAACTGGTTGCCAATGGGAAAACATTTTTTTAGGGGGTTATTGTTCTTCCAATAGCAACCCAAGTGTGGTCATTTCTTTCCTTCTGTTGAAAATAAACTATTTACATGGATTGCTTAGAGTGGACGTTCTTGGAAAGACCCCCGTTGGAAGCCAGGCATTTGGTAATATTGCGCCTCGCTTCGCGTTTGATGCTAATTATAACTTAAAGAAAGAAAGCAAGAAAGTTCTAGCGTAAGCATGCACCGTGATTTATGTTTGTCAAGGCTGCAGGGTGCCTTAAGTGTATTTTCCCCAAGCCTAGCGATAAGTCAGAGCCCACGCAGGAGACTCCAAACCCTCTCCATCCCCTGTGGCAAAGGGATGCTTCTCGGCTCCCAGGATCCTCCGCTTCGGACGGCTCGCCCCTCTGCCGTCCAATGGCAAGGTCTCCCTGCCTGAGCCAGTTTTCCACCGCATTCGCTAAAACGTTCTGTTTCTCCAGCTCTCATCTTGAAAACCACGTCGTTCTCCACAGAAGGCACAATGTGTTCAGCATTGTATAATAATAATTTAAAAAACAAAGCTGTTTTTTGGGGGGAAAACCCACCTCCCTATCCCGTTGTGTGCTGTCTTTTTTGTGTGTGGTGGGGAGCGAGGCGGGAGGGGGGGAGGTTATGGGGAAGCTGACTAAAGATTAATCCGCGGAAAACTACCGGCCGGCGTCTCCGCCCCAGTAGCGAGCTGGGGCTGATGAAGAGCACATCGAAGACAGCCTTCCAGGGACTTCGTTTGTTAATTTGAGCAGCCCCCAAACGGTTCTGCTGTCATCTTCTCAGTAGTTCCTCTGGTGTTCCCTGAGGTGGTCTTTCTGAGGGGAAGAGGGTCAATTCTGCCAGCTTCGTCGTCAGTGGGGGCATGGGGAGGGAGCCTCCAGGTGAAGTTTGCTACGGAATTCAAACCCTTACTTTCTGTTTTAGTTACAACTCTAAGATGGAAGGGCAAGGACTAGGCAATGCGGGTTAAGTGACTTGCCCAGGGTCACACAGCTAGGAAGTATCTGAGGGCAGATTTGAACCCAGGTCCTCAACGCCAGACCTAGAACTCTCCCCGCTGAGCCACCCAGCTGCCTTTAGAATGAAATTCTTGCTATACATACTTACACATCCATGACTACTCGGTAGCCCTAAAGCATTGTGGGCTGATATTTTATAGACATAATATAGAATCATAATTTTAAGTCTGAGGGATAATGGGAGTGATAATTAACTAGAGACTAAAGCTTGCTCATATTTTTAAAATGTTTTGAAGTTTATAAAATGCTTCATATGCATTATCTCATTTGATCCTTATAAAAATTTATTATTATTAATATATAAACGATTTATATTTTATCATTATTTAGAATTTGTTTTATTAATATATAAATAACACATTTTATCGTTATTATTTTGTTTTTATTTTTAATATTTTAAAATTTTTATTTATTACATATAGAAATATAAATATTTAATTCTTATGGTTATTATAATTATATTATATTTATATATATTCAATATACAATCAATTATAAGTATAAATAATTATGATTTAATAATAAATCCTATTGATTATTTTGTTCATATTCTATTCTATTATTATTTATTAATAATAGGCATTGTTATCCCCACTTTACAGTTGGCCATTAGGCAGCTGGGTGGCTCAACGAATAGAGAGTATGGGACATGTAGGAAGGAAGACCTGAACTTAAATCTGTCTTTGGACACTTTTGGTCTTGTACCACTCTCTTAACTTTTCTCAGCCTTAGTTTTCTTGTCAGTAAAATGGTCGTCATGACGATAACAATATTTACCTCAAGGTGGTTATGAGGGTCAAAAGAAATAAGCTACCTAAAGGCTTTTTTAAACTTAGAGCCCTACATGACTTGCCAAAGGCCACACAGTTTCTGAGCTTCACAGGCCACACCTGAATTCTGGTCCAACGTGCTTTCTCTCCTGCCACGTTGTTTCCGATTCTAAGGAGGGTGCCCCAAGGAGGAGAAAGAAGAAGGGAGTCCAGGGAGTTGCAGTGTTTGGGGAGAAGGTAGCCAAACTCTACTCCTGGTAGAAAGCTGGAACTCTAGGAAGGGAAGTAGAAAGAAGCACTTCTTCAGAGAGGAGGAAATCATTTGCTAGGCATGTGGAAACAGAATAATGCGTTGAGACAGCATGTACTTCTTATACATCCACAATGCCCAGACACAACCCTCATCCTTGAAGCCCAACCTGGTTCACAAACAATCCTGCAAGTTGATTTGAGAAATGTGGAACCTCTTTAGAATCCATGAAAAATCTCCCGCAGCTGCTATAGAAGCAACCAAATGTATGAGCAGCATAAAAATCAGGTCATGCGTTAAGGAGTGGGTACTAACCCCTGGGAACACATGGAGCTGCTTGTTCATTCCTCTTTTTCCATTCTCCCTTTCCCTAAATGGAACTTCTCCACTCTAACCTGTGCCTTCTTGGGGAGAACTGGAACTTGATACCTCCACAGGGTAGAAAAGTGGCTCAGTGGATTGAGAGTCAAACCCAG
>NC_058134.1:228382756-228393135 GCF_016433145.1 Gracilinanus agilis | reverse complement strand
CTGGCCGTCCCTTCCTTCGTCCACCCTGGGCTTGCTCGGAGGCGGCTGCTGCTGCGGCGGCCGATGGCGGCGTGCGGCGGCGGCTGCTGCGGCGGCAGCTGCTGCGCCAGCGGTCAGATCACGGGCTCAGCTGGCCGGGGCTCGTTCTGGAAGGCGACGGCGTCCCCGCTGAGCCTGGTGCAGCTGCGGCGGCTGGAGGAGCACCGCTACTCCGCAGAGGGCTCGTCGCTGTTCGAGCCCGTGCTGCAGCCTTTCTGGTCGTGGCTCGTAGAGTTAGTGCCGCTCTGGATGGCACCCAACGCCATCACCCTGTTGGGGCTGCTCCTCAACCTGCTCAGCTCGCTGCTGCTCGTCTTCTACTGCCCCACAGTCCTGGAAGAGGTGAGGCCGGGCGAAGGGCCCCGGGATGAGGAGCGCCCTACTGGGACGGACCCCCTGCGGGGACGCCGCTTCTCCCAAACCCCCCCAGAAGCTGGGGGCAGGGACGAGACACGATTCACCTCTTGAGGAGCCCCTGGAGGGGTGCCCCACTTATAGACCCGCTATTACTGATAAGGTGCACGCTGAGCGCCCCCCTACGCACCCCCATCCTCCAATGCCCCACCAACGCGGCGGAGGCGAGAAAGGGGCCGTGCCCGCCGAGCTGGAGCACCCCTGTACACACAGAACCCTTCTCCAGAGCCTCCTCCTCCAGACACACCACCTGCTTTCCCAGCTCCATCACCTACTTACCGAGACCTTCCCCAACTCCTCTTTGCACTTGCTAAGCCGAGACCCTGTGCCCTGGACTGGAGCGGATGCCTGCCATCGCTTCACCTCTGGGCCCTCAGTTTCCCCCTCCGCCCCAACCTTTAGCCAGTGACTAGTGCCCTGCCCAAGTGGCCTTCCCAACTTCCCCTGCAGCCCCTGCCTCCGTGCCCCTTTCTCTCTCAAAATGTAGAGGAAGACACTTTCGCTGAACACTCATGGGACCAAAAATGGAGCTCTGGAAAAGGATATGAGGGAACCGAGAGGTTCTTTAGTCCACCCAGGCCTATCCCCCCATTTTACAGATGAAAACACTGAGTTCTTGGAGATGGTGCCATTTGTGGCCCAGAGTTGTACACGAAGTTGGGGTCATAGATTTAGAATTGGAAGAGACTTTCAAGTTCATCTAATCATATCCTCTCACTTTACAAATGAAGAAACTGAGGTTTGGGGACAGGGTAAAATGACTTGCCCAAGTTTACACAAGCAGTAACGTGGCAAAGCGAAAATTCAAACCAGCCAGGTCCTCCCATTCCAAACCCAAAGCTCTTTCCATATCCCCAAGTTGAGGGCTGGTTTGTGAGTATCTTTTTATTAAAATGAAAGAGCTAGGATCAACTTGTTAAGCCATTTTTACATAGGAGGCAACTAGGGTCAGAAGATAGCCTTTGGTTGCTGCTTTGCTAGTAAATGGCAGTGTCTGGATTTGAGAATCTCTGAATATCCCCTCCTTCCTTGAGATTCTGGGCTCATTCAGCCCCTTCCCCCATTTTATAGATGAGGAAACTGAGGCACACAGTCACACCTGGTCCCAGGGCTCATGGGCCTGGGAAAGGGCAAAGCCATTCTCTCTCCTCTCTACCAGCTTTGAATATTGACTTAATGTTGCTACTTTTGGACTCTTAGCTGGAAAATGTCTGACTGTTGGCCAAGACCTGAGCGATGCCCTTTAGCCACTTGCAAAACCCTATTTGTTCAGGAAAGTCTTCCACTTCCAGGTACTCCTTATCAGAGATTTCTTTATAATGCCTGGTGCTTAAGAAAGAGGAGTAAGGGCTTGAGGTTCTACCACTCTCCCCAAATTCCTCCCATCTAGTTGCCTTGACCCTACTTACATGTCTTATTATCATGTATTAGAAATCGTCCCTTTTAGCATATCTGAAAAAGAACGAATTTCTGTATTTTTTTCCATTTGATGTCTTTTAAAAACTATCCATTATCATTGATCTTAATGTTGCTAATTAGAAAGTAAAAATGTCATTCGTTATTTGAAAAGACTTTTCAGAATATCCTATTAGGATAAAGTATGAGTAGAAAAAAATTGTGCTCATGACAATTTGAATGATTCCATAGGTCTAATTTGTGAAATTTACTTTGGTGACATAGTCTTTGGAGTCAGGAGGTTCCCAGGAAGGGGTTTAATGAAATGACTAAAATCAGCTTTTTAGAGTGTGTTGTGAGATCTGAGAGGGAAGAAAGGAGGGATCATATGTCTTTGGAAAACTTATGTGGAAATGTATTATTAAAATAGAATGTGTCGTGATAGTAGTTGGGAAAACGTTGTAGAAAGAGGAGAAGCTGTTTGATCCCCCCCCCAAAATGCAAAATATATTGAACACACCTGATGATCTGAGCATGTCTTTTAGTTTTTCCTGATTAAACTTTAAATACTCACCTTTGAGAATTAATTTAGAATATGACCTTAAAGTCTATCAATCAAAGATGGTCAGATTTTTTTCCTTCCTTTCCCTATCACCAGAGTCAGGAGGGCTACTTTTGGTCACACCTGATCCCAGTAGAAGTTTCTTCTTTTCCTGGATCACAGAAGGGAATGCCCAGGTCTGACTGGGTCACTCCTCAGCTCAAAAGCTCTGCGTGCTCTCTCTTGCCTCCAGGATAAAGCACAAACTCCTATTTGGCCATTAAAATCCTGTCCTATTTCACCCTAGTTCTTCCTTCCAGGATCTCATCATTTTCCTCTTTAGACTCTTAGCTCCCTGAGGATAGAGCCTGCTTTTGCCTCTCTCTATGTCCCCAGTACTTAGCACATAGTAGGGGATCAATATTGTAGTTGTGGTCAGCTAACTCCCGTACTTAATCACTGTGTGAGTGGCCCCAAAAAGGCATTAACTCCAGTATGTGCCATTTTCTTTGATAGAGCGGAAACTCCTTGGGGGCAGACAGTGTTTTCATTTGTTTAATTTGTAACCCCATCTTTTAGCCCAGTGGTTGCAAGAATGATTTTATTTTTGTCTCTGTATCCCTGGAGCCTGGCAGAGTATCCAACACATGGCAGGTACCCAATTGTAGAATAAATTGACTTGTTGAGGGGGTTCGTTAAGACCAGGTGACCCCATTTAGGACTGTGTGTCAATCAACAAGCATTTATTCTTTTGCACTTTGCTAAGTATTGGGGACACAAAATCCAAGATCCTGGGGATATAAAAAAAGCCAAAGAAGCAGCCTCCAAACCCACAGCCCCTCCTCTCAAAAGGCATACGTTCAAATGGGTAAAAACATGAGAATATCCTGTTACCTATGAGATGATGTAGAGATAGCATCTGGGAAAGTCTTTGGCAAGGCTGGACATGGGCTGTATTCTGTCTGCCCCGGCTATTGATTTGTGCTTTACTCTGTAGTGATTTAAAGTCACATAGGAGACCAGTTCAGAAATGTACTGACTTACAGGTCGCTTGAACTTAGCATTTATGTTCATGATTAAAAACAACAACAACAACAAAACAACACTTCTATTGCCCTGTTCTCCTGATGTCCCTGAAGATGAGGAGAAGGCACATTCCTCAGGAGATAGGAAGGGGTGTGTGTGTGTGTGTGTGTGTGTGTGGTGCAGACTAAAGGGTGAAGGTGGCTTCCCGGGAGCCACTGCACTGGGAGTTCAGGAAGAAAAGAGTTGAGGAAAGCCTTCCCTGGGCATCCTGGGTATAAAGAAACCCACTTCTCTGGAGGAGTTTCATTGTGATTACCATACATTGTAAGCTCTAGGCTGGGTGTTTCAGCCCTGTTCAGCTGTCCTGGGGGGAAGGAGGGGAATAAATAAACCAGAGCTTGTAGCTCTTCTAGCTCCACAGTCTGTAGCTGTCCAGGGTAGCTCTGACAGAGGGAGACAGAGATGGAGAAGAATACACAATAATGAATCTTTTTTCTCCCCACCTTAACCTTAAGTTCATCCACTTAACTCCTTTTTCTTGGCTCCCTGGAAGGTACCTTAGAAAGGAGCAAAACCATCAAATACTCTGATGTTTTTAGGAGAGGTCTTGCTTCTTACCCTCATTCCCAGGACCCTTGATGGAGAGTGAAAGAGGCTTTACAGATTGTCTCATCGAAACATACCGAGCTATCTTGCAAGCTTTACTTTTAATAAGATATAACTGTGCCTGCCTCATTCTAGCAGTCTTTATCTATCTATTATAAATTGTTCTGTTTTCTAGTGTCAACTTGGTAGTCCTTTCTATATAGACTTTGTGAGTCTTCTCTTTTGGGGGGGATAATGAGAAACCATTTCCTATAGACTTTGCCCTTTCTGTCATGTACTAAATACAACAGAATTTAAGCTTCTTGAGGGCAAGGATGATTTCAATTTTTGTCTTTTCTCTCCAGTGATGAGCCTGATAATTAATTCAGTGGGCACTTTTTGTAGTTCACTCATTTCAATCATGCCCTGCTCTTTGTGAATACATTTGGGGTTTTCTTGGCAAAGATGCTGGAGTGTGTGGGAAGCCATCAAAGCCCGTGATGTTTCGCACAGCATGTCATCAGCTCTGAAAAACCCCAAAGCAGGTGTCAGAAGGATGGATATTTTCACTTAATTTCCCCTATGTGACTCTTTTCTCTACTAGCACTACCTTTTACTGAAATTATTGACATCAGTGTCCTTACCCAACCCCAGGGAGACACAGAAAAACAATACAGATTAATAGCAAGGACAACCACAGTCACAGACCACTCACTATCCCTAAAGAAACCCCTAAATGAACCCCCACAATACAGGAACTTTCCCTAGAATTATCCCCACAATAAACCAGCAGGTAGTGAGTTAATGCAAGTTTCTAAATTCCCCAGCAAGAATGTACCTGGCCTGGATTTGCTCCCAAACTCCCACTGATCAAGGAAACAGAGTTACAAGGAAAACAGGGGAATGACAAATTATCACAGAATCACTCTTCCAGAACTGCATTCTTATTAACCCTGTAGCAGAAAGAATAGCAAACTTAACCTTTGAAGAATAGTGAAAAATGAAAGACTATAATTGAAACAATATTTGGACCAAACTGATATTATTGTATCTTCTTTGATATAATCAACTACCATAGTCAGTAAGTTCCAACTAAGCCATTCCGTAATGAATAAATTTTGACAAGCTTGCTTCTTTGTTTAATCACAGTAAGATAATTAGTAAATGCCAATCATATGATATTTCAAAAGTTAATGTGTGATTTTTAATGTATGGGAAAATCAAAACCTGTATGAGATCATAAAGAAAAAAGGGTATAAAAATAAAAATCAGCAGATGGCCCAGAGAACAGCCTCTGCAATTTCACTTCCACTTGGGCTCATTTTCATTTCGTTTTGCCATACCATCCCACCTCCAGAGACACCCCACCCCCTCCAAGGGGGAAGAGCAGGCTCTTTGCAGGAGTGGTTTGCCATTTCCTTCTTCAGTTCATTTGACAGATGAGGAAACCGAGGCAGACAGAGTGAAGTGATTTGCCTAGGGTCATAAATGTCTGAGGCCAGATTTGAACTCAGGAAGATGAGTCTTCCTAAATTCAGACCTAGCACTCTGCACTGTGGTGCCATCTAGCTGCCCAGTAAGCACTTTACTTTTTTTTTTTTTTTTTTAAATTTTAAACCCTTAACTTTTTTGTGTATTGACTTATAGGTGGAAGATTGGTAAGGGTAGGCAATGGGGGTCAAGTGACTTGCCCAGGGTCACATAGCTGGGAAGTGTCTGAGGCCGGATTTGAACCTAGGACCTCCTGTCTCTAGGCCTGGCTCTCAATCCACTGAGCTACCCAGCTGCCCCGGCACTTTACTTTTTGAATGAATGAATGAATGAATCAATCAATCAATCATTCAATCAATGGGACATCCATAAACTGAGCTACTTTGTCTCCATTTGCCTGTTATCGTGTTTTCTATGGACCTTTGGGAGTGAAACACTTGGGTCTGGATCATTTAAGTCCCTCCTTATTATCACTCAGTCTGATAATTGTTAAGTGCCACAAGTCTTTTTGTATATTAATTGTATAATCAGATTGCTGTGGTTAATTCATTATTAAAAAACTCTAAGAGCACAAATGCAAAAATAAATAGCCTAGACATTCTAGTGTAACTATGCTTCTTAAAGGGTCGCCTTAGTGAGTTTAAGTAGAATTAGTTATTTAAAAACATTGAGTCTCCATATTTTCTAGGGGAGACTTTTTTCAGGAGAGGGAAAGTGGATAGATCTACAAATTTCCATTATGTCGGGAACTCTTGCATGAGGAAACTTCTTCCACTAATGCAGATGGGTAACTCTTGTATATTCACCAGCCTGAGAGAGTTAGTTGCGTGGGTATCATGGCTTATATGGTACAGAAGGGATTTGAGCCCTTCCTCACCCCTCTCTCTCTATCAGCCCTCTCTATGCTTCATTTTGTAAAGGAAAACCTAGACAGAAATCAGAAGATTGCTTTTGTGTATAGGATAACATTTTTCTTAGTGTGTAGTTTTCTTAAAGTTCCCAGAGCTGATTTTTTTTGCCCATTTAGTCTTTCTACTAATAAAGGAATATAGGGATTCCTCCCCTTTCACTCCTGTACTTATCAGTTTAGAGTAAAAGGATGAGGAGAACTCTTATAAGAAAAGCTTTAGGAAACATTAGTGGGGCAGCTAGGCAGCACAATGGATAAAGCTTTAGCCAAGCCTAGAACTGGGAGGTTTTGGGGTCAAATCTAGCCTCCTAGCTGTGTGACCCTGGGCAAGTCACTGAACCTCGATTGTTTCCCTTTTGCTACTCTTCTGTCTTAGAATTGATACTAAGATAAAATGTAAGGATTTGGGGGTGGAAGGGAAAGAAACATTAGCCAATAGATTTTGAACATATTTACATATCCCTTTCCCTCACCTTGGGATTCCTTTCTCTAAAGTCAGTTCAGATTTTCCATCAATTATGAACGAGCACTGTTATATTTTGTGGGCACAAATAAGGTTTTTTAAAATTCACTTTTGTAATAGATTAATCTTTAAAAAACAAAACCCCAAATCCTATACCCATATAAACAAGTGCTAAATCATGTGTTTTCTTCTGCATTTCTACTCCCACAGTTCTTTCTCTTGATGCGGAAAGCATTCTTTCTCATATGTTTCTCACAATTGACCCTGATGATTACATTGCTGTTAGTAGCAAAGTCTATTACATTTGATTGTCCCATGTATAATGATCTTTTGGTTCTGCTATTTCACTCTGAATCAGGTCATGGAGATCTTTTGAGCTCTTTCTGAAACTCTCCTGTTCACCATTCCTTATAACACAATAGTATTCCATCACCATCATATACCACAATTTGTTCAGCCATTCCCCAATTGAGGGACGTTCCCTCGGTTTCCAATTTTTTGCCACCACAAAGAGCACAGTTATATTTTTGTACAAATATTTTTTTAATCTCTTTGGGGTACAAACTCAGTAGTTGTATGGCTGGATCAAAGGGCATGCACTCTTTTAAAGTTCTTTGTGCATAATTCCAAATTGCCTTCCAGAATGTTTGGATCAGTTCACAATTCCACCAGCAATACATTAGTGTCCCAATTTTGCCATGTCCCCATCAAAATTTATTATTTTTTTTACTGCAATATTGGCCAACACAGATAAGATTTTGAGCAGGACCTGCAGGCACCCCATTTTCTCTGCCCATCAGTCAGTCATTAAGCAGTGCCTCCTACGCCTTTGCTTCTGTCTCTCAACTGCCCCCAAATTTATACTCCCACATTTACAACATGGTATGAGAGCAGGGAGCCACTGCCCAAAAAATAAATTCTGTTATCCACATATAAATCCCACATGTTGGGGTCCTGGATAAGTCTGGCTTGGCTCTGCCTGAAAAACAACAGCTGGCTGCTTTCGATGTGGCCTCCTTTAAGGGGGCCAGCTGAATATAATAACTTACAAAAATTCTATCATCATTACAGTTAATGACTGTGATAAGTTCATTTTTTAATTTTTTAAATTTTAACTAATTTGTTACATTTAAATACCCAGTTGGTTCCTTCCTTCCCTCCCATTCCTGAATTGGAGAATGCATCATTTGCCAAAAAGATAAATTAATCTATAAAACTACATCTTGCTTATCTCCATTTATCAGTTCTTTCTCTGAAAGTGGGCATACACAAGTCATTCTTCAAGCAATATCTCTGTGGCTATATATAATGTTCTCTTGGTTCTACTTGTTTCATTCATCATAATTCCATGTAAGCCTTTCTGTGTTTTTCCAAAATTAAACTGTTTGTCACT
Source organism: Gracilinanus agilis (assembly GCF_016433145.1). Classification (NCBI taxonomy): domain Eukaryota; kingdom Metazoa; phylum Chordata; class Mammalia; order Didelphimorphia; family Didelphidae; genus Gracilinanus; species Gracilinanus agilis. The sequence goes on along the minus strand of NC_058134.1, from coordinate 228,384,878 downwards.
TTTATGGCACAGCAGTATTCCATCATTATCATCAAAAGTGTTTTTAAATATTAATACTCCGATATTTGTTTTCCTTGGTTTTAAAGTCAGAAAGACTTAGGTTCAAATCTCAACTCATACATGAGATATGTGACTGATGTTAACTTAACATCTTGAAAGCTTCATTTGTAAAATAAAGATTATAAAACTTCGTGGGTGGGGGGGACAGGTAGGTGGCAAAACTCACTTAACCCCAATTGCCTATCCTCTACTGCTCTTCTGCCTTAGAACCAATACTTGCTATCAATTCCAAGATGGAAGATAAGGATTTTTTTTAAAAAAAGAAAGTGATGGAGAAAATGTTAATAATTTAGATTGAACTTAAAAATGTGTCCCAAGGGGCATCTAGGAAGCACAGCAGATAGAGTGCCAGGCCTGGAGGCAGGAGAACCTGGATTCAAATCTAGTCTCAGACACCCCCTCCCTGTGTAATTTGAGCAATTCATTTAACTTTCATTGCCTAGTCCTTCTTGTTCTTCTGTCTTAGAACAGATACTATTGATTCTACAAGAGAAGGTAAAGTGTTTTAAAAAAATATGTCTCAGGTACATCTATTTGGAGAAGCAGTTGATAAACATTTATGCTCCTGGATATCTTCCAGACACTCCTGAGCTAGCTTGTCTTCTTGTAAGGCTCGATGCAGATTGTAAAAGCCAGGAAAGTGCCTCAACCAAAACCAATCAATAAGCACTAAGCGTGTGCTCCTGGTGAGAGTTGGTACTCTGTGTCTTTGGTGAGTTGTGAAATGGCAAAGATGTGACAGTCTGTGGCAAGGGTCAGAAGAGATCTTGAAGGCATCATTTTATATTAACTCTATTACATTTTACCATTATTAAATATATTACATTATTTTGTATTAAATGTTACATTATATCATTATTATGAGTAATTATATTACATTATATCAAATGGCACAAAATGTGTTATATTAAATGCATTCATTTGTGTTACCTCACATCCTTATTGAATTCCTGAAGGCAAATATACTCTGTTTCCAATTTCTATCTTAGATTGCCAGGACCGACATTCTGACCCAAAACTTAACCTTTCTCTTCCCCTCCTCAAACTCAGTGACTCCCTACAAGTTTTTTTTTTTTTTTGGGATGCCCAATGAGGTGGTGCTACTCATTTCTTTCTTAGAAGTGACAGAGAAGGAGAGGTTTCAGTCAGTCAACAAATATTTGTTAAGCATTTGCTATGTGCCAGTCACTGGGCTAATTAATGGGGATATGAGGAAGGGCAAAAATCAAGGGGAGGGTTTGCCCTCGAGGAGCTCACCTTCTACTGGAAATAAGACACATGCAAGAAATTGCTCATTGAAGGATGCCATGAGGTGAGGAGGGGGAGAGTCGTCCAGAATCAGGGAATAAGCAGGATTTCTTTTGGTACCAACGAGCTCTAACTCTTTGATCTTTCTATCTAATAGTGGTCATTATGGTGGGGTGTTTTTTTTTTAAACCCTTGTACTTCGGTGTATTGTCTCATAGGTGGAAGATTGGTAAGGGTAGGCAATGGGGGTCAAGTGACTTGCCCAGGGTCACACAGTTGGGAAGTGGCTGAGGCCGGGTTTGAACCCAGGACCTCCTGTCTCTAGGCCTGACTCTCACCACTGAGCTACCCAGCTGCCCCTGGTGGGGTGTTTTTGAGTGTGTCTGTGATTTGGATACTTGTCTTCTGGAAATTATTGGAAACTTTCCCCCCCAGCTCTGGCGGGCAGCCTTCAGCTAGTTAGAGTGACCATGGATGATTAATTTTTGAGATGTTCCTGAGTGGGCAACTTTACCAGCTGGTGTTACACTCCCTTCACTGATGTACTTTGCATTTCCAGTAATAGTTGGGCTGTGTAAACAGCTTTTGGGGAAGATAAGGACTGAGCAAAGCCTCCAGAATGGGCATTATGGGCAGGTCGTCCTGTAGGAACAGTGAGAAGGGGGGGATGAAATTGCAACGATTTGACTATGATCTGGTCTGGTTTTAAGAATGATCATACATGTTGTATAATATTTTAATGTTATTATTTATTATTATTTTATATATTATAAGCATACATTATATATTTATATAGCAGAAATATACATTATAC
>NC_058134.1:228297545-228377757 GCF_016433145.1 Gracilinanus agilis | reverse complement strand
TGTATATATATATATATATACATATATATACACACACACACACACCCTTACTTTCTATCTTAGACTTGATACTAAGTATTGGTTCCAAGGCAGAAGAATGGTATGGGCTAGGCAAGGGAGGTTAAGTGATTTGCCCAGAGTCACACAGCTAGGAAGTGTCTGAGACTAGTTTTGAATCCAGGACCTCCTGTTTCCAGGCAAATCCCATTAATATTAAGCATCTGCTATACATGGAATAATTGAGATGTGCAGAAAACCCAAAGTTTACAGAATTATGTCTTATTTCTAGAAATTACATCTCTTTTCTCATCCTTTCATACTTACCATAATTTTAGGGATACGTGTGACAGTCACTCTTCAGTTAGTGTGAATGGTTTGTTTTTAAATCCACTTAGGCATAAGCCAAGTGAGCTTTTATTTTTGTCAACTTTATATAGAGAGTCCTTTGGTAAAACCATTCTGTTGGTCATGGCAGTGATTACTGGCTAATGTATCTGTTAGGGAAATTCAGAAAGATTTTTAAAATACTGTGTTTAGGGCAGCGCTAGTTGGCTCAATGGATAGAGAGTCAGGGCTGGGGGCAAGTGTTCCTGGGTTCAAATCTGGCCTCAGATACTTCCTAGCTACGTGATGCTTTCTGGGCAAGTCACTTAACCCCTGTTGCCTGGCCCCTACTGCTAGCACTTCTGCCTTGGAACCAATACTTAGTATCAATTCTAAGACCGAAGGGAAGGATTTTAAAAATAGATAAATAAATAAAATGAAATACTGGGCTTTCCTAATGTGAAGACATACCTATCATTTGTTCCAAATAAGTCCATGAATTTCTGGTAAAATGAAAAGTTAGACCCTTCCCAGGTTCCTTGTAAAACACTCCAGCAGAGGTGAAAGAGCCCCAGATGAAATAAGAACACCATATACACCTCTCTCTTCTTCAGGGCAGCATCAGGAAACTAGAAGCCTGGGGGCCTTCTGGTAGGAGGCTCAGAGCTGGCAAGATCTCAAGTCCTGGGTTTGATGCTGGAGGAGTAAATGAAACAAACTCCCAGGAGATGATGTCCAGGAGAACAAGAGGAGGCAGAGGCACCTGGGCCATGGGCATCATGGTGGTCCTTAAAGGCTTGACACCAGCTCCATTTCAATATCTGTTTGAGGCCCATCAGAGCCATAACGAGGACAAAATTAACTTGTAGTTTGTGACTGCCCAAGGATACAGAGGGAAGACCCTTTACGAGGCACGAAGAGATGGGCCAAGGCCATCGTGAACAATTGGGTCACCATGGCACCGATGCACAGGCAAGGGATTGAGGCAGAAGTGGACCTGGCTCTGCATCCAGCTCCTGGAAGGTACAGCCTCATCCAGGTACCAGAGTCCCCATCCAGGGAATCAAAGACTAAAGACATTAGAAAACAGAAGAAAATTCCAGATACTGTAAAGAACTCCTGTGAGTCAAGAACAATTCAAAAAAGATTATCTTTACAGTGAGAACAAATGGAGCCTCGGAAAAAAGAGCAGCCAAGTCCATAGCAGCTCTGAGGGGCTACAAGAAATGAAATGAGAATACCCAAGAAGAACAAACTGCTTAGAACAGAAAGGGAAACTCTTACCCAAATAGTAGGTGTATCCTGAAAAATAAAATGGAGGTAACATAACTCAGATGATTCAGTGGGACAACAAAATAATACAACAAAGTTAAGGACTGAAAAAATTAGGGGAACATGGGAAGTAAGTCACAATTGTAGAAAACAGGGTGGAAAGATAGAATCAATCTCCCCCCAAAATAGGACCAGACAAAAAAATCTGTATGCCATATTTCAAGAAACCACAAAAGAAAATGGCCCATAGTGATAAAATCTAGGGAGAAAATGGAATGAAAATGGAAAGAATTCACTGGTAAACTCCTGAAAAAAACTGCTTAACAAATATTATAGCTGAAATCTAAACTTTTCAAGTCAGAGAAAAATCACTGCAAAAATCCACAAAGAAAGAGTTTAAGGGCTGGGAGTCACAGTCAAGATCACATAAGACTGTGCTATAATCCCAAAAAAAGAAAAGACAGTTGCAATATGATGGGGGGAAAAAAGGCTTACAACAAAGAATAACTCTTCCTACAAAGTTGAGTACAATTTGGCGGGGGGGGGNTATGTGTGTATGTGTGTGTGTGTGTGTGTGTGTGTGTGTGTGACAGAGAGACAGAGAGTGAGAGTGAGACAGAGAGAGAGAGAGAAAGAGACAGAGAGACAAAGAGAGAGACAGAGAGTGAGAGTGAGACAGAGAGAGAGAGAAAGAGGAAGAGAGAGCTCAATTTCTATCTTTCAGACTTAGACAACTCTAACCAGAGAAAAAAGTTCAGAAAAGTTCAGATTTAATAGACCTTTGGCAACTACTAAATGGGAATTAGAAGATCACACAACAAGCATTTTTAAAAGCCCTTACTATATGTCAGACACTGTACTAAGTGCTGAGGATACAAAAAAAAAAAAAAAAAAAAAGCAAAAAAAAATCGCTCTTGCCCTTAAGCCTCCTTTTAAAATTGTTTTTAGGGCTGGGTTGGGAAAGCTCAGCAAAATTGCTGACTTTTGGCTTTGCCATCTTGGCTACATCCCTCAAGGAACTTTCCATCTAATTCAACTTCATAGGGGAAGACACCACCCCCTCCCCAAAAGGAGCTGGAAAGCAGGAGGGAAAGGGTTGAGGATGAGGTGAAGGTACCCAATCCGAAGGCTTGGTATTGAAGTTTGGAAAGTCAGAAGCACAGCCAAGAGGAGAACACAGGTTGGTGGAGGCCCCAGGAAGAATTCCACAATGGGAAAAGAGGGCTGGCATAACCGAGGGATCTTCTCAGGCAAGAAGACAGAAGGGAGGGATGAAGGATGTTCCGACTCAAGGCTGAAGATGAGGCATGGCACCGAAATCCAGGAAGTAAGGAATACAGCTAGAAGGGGAATGAAGTATCTGAATGTCTTAGCTTTGCATTTCCCCCTTTTGGGTGGTAGGGCAGTAAGGAAAAAACAGCCCAACAATTTACAAATGCAGAAAAGCAAAAATAGTCAATTCAGCCATTACCAATGACAGCATCATAAATATAATCAACAAAGTGATGTTTGGAGAAACGCTTCAAACCTAAATGGAGACTAAGTAATAAAATACTAAAGAATTGTGGCTCAAATTCCAGTGGCTCCTTATTGTTTCTAGAAAGAAACAAAATCGCTTCTGTTTAGCTTTTAAAGCCCTACACAGCCTGATCTCAGCACACCTGCCTGATTTGGAACTACCTTCACCAACCCAACCCAGGCCAGCTGGTCTTCAATCCATTCCTCACACAGTACCTTCAAGACCACCCAAGCAAAGGCACTGAGGCGGGAGAAGGGAAGGGGAGGAACAGAGAGAAGGCTAGATCCACTGGTAAGAAGCCACTGGAATAGATGGAGGAGGGCCATCCCCTGGCCAGATCACTCTGATGAGAGACTGGAGGCAGGGAGACCAGTCTGAAGTCCGCTACTTTCGTCTGGGGCTCCTGTGTTGAGAGCAGAGACCAAAGAGCCTTACAAAGGTACATGCAAGGGCAATGCATTTCTGCTCCCTAATTTATTGAATCATTAATTTTCACTCCTGCATCAGCTAAGCTCCTCGTATTGTTTCGTGGTTGGCTTTGCATGCTATGGCCATTTGTCCATGTGTCATGTGTGTGAGGGAGTCCCTCCTGCTGCCTGGATTGAAGACTTCGATGGCACTTCCTTGACTCCAATTGCTGCCCTGCCTGGTGGGCACAAAGACCCTCAGCTCTCCGTCTTCCAAGGCGATGGTCCGGTCCATGCGTGACTAAGTCAGATTGGGTTGGCTCCTTCCCTGAGAAGAGGTGTTGCTTGCTGGTTTTCCTACGAAGAGTCAGCTAGGAATTTTAAAGTCAAAACTTGTTTTCAGCAGCTTCAGAATTGTCCATCCGCTTTTTTATTTCAGTATTTGTGTCTCTCGGAGCTGCCATTGCTACTCGCTTAGGAACAGATCCTGAATGGCTGTTTTTCTGCTGTTTTGTCGGGATGTTCATGTTTTACTGTGCACACTGGCAAACCTATGTATCAGGAGTGCTACGGTTTGGAAGGTAAGGAAACGTGATTAACTTGTACGTAATGAAAAAATTGTATTTGCTCTCCCCATTTTGGCAATCAGCTGCCAGTCATCCATTATTCATTATCATAGTACTAGCATAATTAATTAAAATTATGAACATATTAAAACAGTTCCATAATGTTACAACTTCATCGAAGCCATTAATATTCATCAACATGTTAAAAAGTCGCAGAATCTTTTGTGTATCACATGTTTTCTCCATTTCCAGAGCATGGGGATTCTTAACCTGGGCTGATCCCATTCACACTTGTCCTTTTAGATATTTGGAGCACAGTATTTCACCAGAATTGGTTTGTATTGTAATCCTCTGTATTTTATTTTATGTATGTAAACGCAGGACTCCAGGAAGGGGTCCTGAGGGGTTGAGGACACAGAAAAGGTGCAGACTCTGTTTAGGTGGAAATTCCATGCACCTGAGCTGCATTGCCCAGCATCCTTTTGAGTTGCATCCTCACCTGGCTTCCTTGCATTTGGGAAATAAATTTGCTGCATTAAATTTCCTCCTACACAACCCCCCTGGACTGACCTCATGTGGCTGCTCACAAGCAATACAATAGAGAGAGAACCCAAGGATGTGTAGATCATTCTAGAAGCAACCTTCAGTCCATGAACACTTGCTTGATGTTCTCTGCAGTCCTTGGGATGACTCTTCTTTGGATGTTGGAGGCTGGTCAATGTGACCTAAGCTGGAAATTCCCCCACAAAATCTTCAACAGAAGAACTCTTCAGTGCCTTTCTCTTTCTGGGCTTGGCAAAGGAGAATCTTGCTCTGATTCTCTTCCTAGAGCTCTCCTCCATCCTTCCTGTCTTTTTTTTTTTTTTAGTCCATACCTTCTATCTTAGAATTGATACTTAGTACAGGCAGAAGAGCAGTAATGGCTAAGCAATGGTGGTAAATTGATTTGACCAGGGTCACACCACTAGGAAGTATCAGAGACCAGATTGAAAATCAGGATCTCTGGGCTCAGGGCTCCATCTGCTGGGCTACCCAGCTGCCCACCATCTTAACTTTTTTTTTTTTTAATTTGAAATTTTTAATTAATTAATTAAGAATATTTTTCCACGGTTACATGATTCATGTTCTTTCCCTCTCCTCCTCCCACCTTCCCCCTCTGTAGACAACACACAATTCCATTGGGTTTTACATGTGTCATTGATCAAGACCTATTTCCATATTATTGATAGTTGCACTGGGGTGATCGCTTAAGAGTCTACATCCCCAATCATGTTCCCATCAACCCATGTGATCAAGCAGTTGTTTTTCTTTTGTGTTTCTACTCCCACAGTTCTTTCTCTGAATTTGGATAGCATCTTTCTCATAAGTCCCGCAGAATTGTCCTGGATCATTGCATTGCTGCTGGTAGAAAAGTCTATTACATTTGAATTTACCACAGTGTATCAGTCTCTGTATACAATGTTCTTCTGGCTCTGCTCCTTTCATTCTACATCAATTCCTGGAGGTTGTTCCAGTTCACATGGAATTCCTCCAGTTCATTATTCCTTTGAGCACAATAGTATTCCATCACCAGCATATACCACAATTTGTTCAGCCATTCCCCAATCGAAAGGGCATCCCCTCATTTTCCAATTTTTTGCTGCCACAGAGAGCAGCTATAAATATTTTTGTGCAAGTCTTTTTCCTTATGATCTCTTTGGGGTACAAACCCAGCCCCCTATCTTAACTTTTGACTTCACTGCTTTGCATAGCTAAGGTGTGTTAACCTCTCCAGTGAATTGTTTGTGCCTTCTGGGGTATGACTAGAGACACTCTAAGCCACTGGAGAGATGAAGGGGGAGGAAAAAGCTGGTTCTAACCTCCATTTCATGTAGAATTCATTCATTCAACAGGTATTTCTTAAGCAAAGAAGCTTGGTGAGTGTCTGTTCTCATTCAGTCTACTTATAAAGTATTGGGGGGGGGGAATTTAAATAAATAAAATATTAGGGGAATAGATGTAATTTAAGAGTGTACATTGCCTGGGATCATCTCTCTCTGATAAGAACTGATAGGAAAACTGGAAACTGCCCTGGCAGAAATTGGGTTTAAACCAACAGCTTGTACTATGTACCACAGGAAGCTGTTGTATTCAAGACAGCCTGACTTTTGAAAAGAAAACCATCACATTTTTTAAAGAGTAAGATTGCATAGCTGTGGCTAGTGAGAGAGCTCTTAACCAAATAAGAGAGGTTATCACAAAAGGTGCAGTGGAGAGAGTGCTGGGCCTGGAATCAGGAAGACCTATATGTCTTGAGTTCAAATCCAGCCTCAGACACTACCTGTGTGATCCTGGGTGAGTTTTTGCCATGAAAACCTCATATGGGATCCCAAAGACAAAACATGACTAAAGTGACTGAACAACAAGAAAAAAGTCACAGAGAACAAAGTAGTGATTTTTATTATACAAAGTTGAAAAACTTTTACACAAACAAAATCAGTGCAGCAGAGATCAGAAGGTAAGCTATCAGTTCTGGGAGGGCAGGTGGTGGTGGTAGAGAGTAGAGGAACAGGTCTTTACATCCAGTAATGTCCAATATCCAAAATACCAGGGGATCAAGAATCATGCCCCAGTGGATCACTGATCAAAAGATACAAGCAAACCATTCTCAAAAGAACATTTTAAACTATTGATATTCATATAAAAGATTTCTCCAAATTGCTAATAAAAACAGAAATGTAAATGAGAACAACTCTGACATTTCATCTCACACCCCAAAAACTGTCAAAGATGACAAAAGGTAGAAACGGTACCTATTAGAGGAGCGAGTGATGGAAAGATAGGCACAAACTGTTGATGCTGTGAATTGGTCTATTCTAGAAAGCAATTTGGAATTATGCTTAAAAAGTGAACAAAGTACCCAAGCCCTTTGGACCAAAGAGATCCCACCAGTAGGCACATACTTTAACGGGTCAAAGGCAAAAAGTTCTCATCTTGGGTGCGCCATTCACATCCAAAGAAAGAACTGTGGGAGCAGAAACACAGAAGAAAAACAACTGCTTGATCACATGGTTTAATGGGATTAAGATTGGGGATGTAGATTCTAAACATTCACCCTAGTGCAAATGTCAATAATATGGAAATAGGTCTTGATCAATGACACATGTAAAACTTAGTGGAATTGTGTGTTGGCTATGGGAGGGGATGAGAGGAGGGGAGGGAAAGAACATGAATCATGTAATCATGGAAACATTTTCTTAATTAATCAATAAAAAAAAGTTCTCATCTCTACCAAATATTCAGAATGCTTTTTAAGATAGCAAAGAACCGGAAACAAAGTGCATGCCTATTGACTACAGAACAGCTAAACAAATTTTGGGATGAGAATATAATGCAAAATACATCTCTGTAAGAAATGTAAGACTGAAGAATGCAGAGAAGCATGAGAAGAGTTGACAGAAAATGATTCTGTAGGTGATCGGGAGCCACCAGAGAAGCCCTTGAGCAGGGTACAGAGTCTAGTCAGATTTCATATTTAGGAATATTACTTTGACAATGAAGAGGAGATTGGATTAAAGAGGGAAAAGACTTGAGCCTGGAAGACCAGTTAGAAATAACCTAGGCAGAAAGTGATAAAGGTCTAAAAAACACACACCTGAGACGCTGTCAAAGGAGATACAAGGGTTGGTGATGGGTGGGATATGGAGGAGGAGTGAGGAGGCAAGGACAACACAACTGAGGTTATGGACCCAGTTGACTAAGAGGATGAGGGTAGCCATGAGAGTGAAAGGGAAACTTAGAATGGGGGAGGATTTGGGGGGAAAGATCACGAGTTCTGTTTTGGACCTGTTCAGTTTGAGATGTCTTTGGAACAAGCAGCTCAGGATGTCCCAAGAGGCATTTGGAGATGCTTGAGAAGATCTTGGAGAGATGAGGGCTGGCTCTCTGCATCTGGGAAATCACCCACTAATCAAATACAGAAACAAGGGAGGGAGGACTGCAAGGGTGGAAGAGTGGCTATGACTTCAGACTCAGTTATGTTGGCTAGTTTGGGCCAAACTACTTTTTTCTTCTTTAAAAATGTTTTTTTTTTGTTATAAGGGATTTTATAGAAAGGGAGAGAAGGGAAGAATAAATTTAGAATGAAGATGACATAAAAGCAAAAACAGCAATAAAAACCTCTTAAAGAAATAATGGTGTAAGAGATTCTACAGGCCAAAACTGAAAGATGAAAAATTCCTGGTGTGACTTTTCTAACCTTAAATGTGAAATATGTTTAGGAATATTACTTTTCAAAATATTTTCCATTTCAGATATTCAAAAATTCCACAAGGGGGCTTGATGTGGTAGGTTTAGCATTTTTTCCATTTACCATTTTCAAAACATAACTATGTTAAGTGTTTAGATGTTTAATTTTGTTGTTGTCTTTCAGTTGTGTCTGTTGTTTTTTTTGTGTGTGTGTTTTCTTGGCAGAGATAACTGAAATGGTTTGCCATGTCCTTTTCCAGTCCATTTTACAAATGAGGAATTGAGGCAAATAGGGTTAAGTGACTTGTCTAGGATCACACCAGCTAGTAATTGCCTGAGGTTAGATTTGAACTCAGGAAGATGAGCCTTCTTGATGACAGGCTTGGCTCTGTGCCCTACTTTTTAATTACCAAAGTATTTTTTAGCATATATATATATGTGTGTGTGTATATATATATATATTGTTTTTACATCATATATTTGGGGTATCCCGTAAATCTTAGTATGACTTTTGGGATGTTCCATTCATTCCTTCATGCATGTTTACATATGTATATGCATTCATGTCCATATATGTCATGTTCATAAGAAAATAAATATGTCTATGAAATTTAGTTAAAATGGGTTTGACTGGGTTAGAAGAGAATTTGCAGTTCCATGCTTTGCCTTTTGACAATAATCTGTAGATTTCTGAAATGATTTTTTAGATTTTCTTATATTTGATTAAAGAAAAAACATTTGAAACTCTAGAGTATTGCTTCTGGAGTCCGTCTTCTCTCCCAACACGGATCCTATTTGGGAGAGGGTGGTGGGAGCTGGTGGAGCTGCGGCTCGCCGCTGCCTTCTGATGGGCATCATCCTGTCATTTGCGTCTCTCTCACCTCTGCACAGAGCAAGAACAATCTACAGATGCGAAGCGGGCTCAGAGCTGCTTCTGGGATCCCAGAGCGCGTGTTCTGTCCCACAGTGCTGACTGCTGCCCATCCTGTGCAACTTGTGTGCAGACCCTCTTGTGAATCTCCCTTGGACTCGCCCCAGCGGGCACCAAGGGGGCACCAAGGGGGGCACTAAGGGGCTTCGTTTTCCCTCGATTGATGCCGTAGGGAGCTGTCCATTTCTTTTCCACCTACAATGTGTGTGCCTTGAGTCTCTGGGGGCTCTCCTGGGTGCTGGGGAGACCAGAGCAAAAGATCAGCCCCTGTTCTCCTCTTTTGAGGGGCAACAACATCTAGGCAGACAATTGACTATAAAACAGTTGTGGAGCAGCGTCTGAGGGGAGCAGCCAAGGTTTAGGGTGAGCCAAGACCTGAGCTGAGCCTTTAGGATTCTCCAAAGTTGAGTTACCTAAAGGAGGGGATGCATTGAAAGCTTAGAGCGGGAACAGTTGGGCAGAAGCACCGAGAGAGATGGGAAACAGCCTGGCGTGTGTAGAGAAGACCCAAAGCAGTCCTGTTGGGCAGTGTAAGAATTGTAAGAGAGAACGATCCAGGACAGTTCTGAGGGGTTTGGGAAAAGAATGCCGTCTACCTCCAGAGAAAGAACTGTTGGAGTAGAAATCCAGAGAAAACACAGGATTTGGCACTTGTTTATTTCCTATCACTGTGTTTTGGTTCTATAAGATTATTCTTACAAAAATGAATAATATGGAAATAGGTTTTGTGTGATAATACATGAATAGCCCTGATTGAATTCCTTGTCAACTCTGGGAGAGGGGAGGAAAGAAGGGAGGGAGACAATATGAATCCTCTAACTTTGGAAAACTTATGTGGAAATTTGGTATTAAAATAAAATAAAGATAAAACATCAATTAAAAAAAAGAGAATTATAAGAGGCCCATCATCCAACCTATTAACTTTGGATTTGTGACAATGACAGCCAGTGCTATATTGTATAGGGCAGGTGTGTCCCTCCCAAGTTTTTTTTCTCCTCAAAACCCTTTACTTTTGTTTTTATTTGTTTTTGTAGTTTTTTTAAACCCTTAACTTCTGTGTATTGGCTCCTAGGTGGAAGAGTGATAAGGGTGGGCAATGGGGGGGGTCAAGTGACTTGCTCAGGGTCACACAACTGGGAAGTGTTTGAGGCCAGATTTGAACTTAGGACCTCCCGTCTCTAGGTCTGGCTCTCAGTCCACTGAGCTACCCAGCTGCCCCTAAAACCCTTTACTTTTTGTCTTAGAACTGATTCCAAGAAAGAAGAGGTAAAGGCTAAGCATTAAGGTTAAGTGACTTGCCCAGAGTCACACAGTTAGAAAGTTATTTTTAATAACTTTGTTTTTTAATATTTTAATTTAATATTTATTTAATAATTAGTTAATATTTTATTTACTATTTATTTAGTATTCCATAAAAATATTTTAATAACTTTGTCATTTTCAGATTATCAAGGATATGTGTGTGTATGTACATATATATATATATACTTATATATATATATATTCCCAAATAGCCTTGTCTTCCTTAATATACTGTGCTTTAATTTGTGTAATCTTCCCCAAAGTTGCTTAAGCTTTCTTGGAAATTCCTTCCCCCCTCAGCAGTTTGTACCGACCCTTCCACCTCAACCCCTGGCACACTCATGTTTGGAAAGTAAGATTGACCAATGGCTCTCTTTGGTAGAAGGTGAAAGCACGTTTGATTTGCAACCTTCATGCAAAATGTTTTATCTCCCATCAGACCAAGTTTCAAGAGGTCCTGAGCCGAGTCTTATCTTGGACTTCTTATGACCCCCGTGCTTAGTACCTAACATATCTGTTGAATGAATTCGCCTTTAGATCCCCGTTAACGGTAGGCTAAAAGGACCAATAACTCCCTAATAGCTCTGAAGTTCTCCCCTGAATTTTAGGTCCAGTGAGTGCCTGGTAAATGCTAATATTAGCAGCTGACCTTCATTTCTGAACCCCACAGCTGTTTATTCGCATGTTTGAAATCTGTAATTTGGTGGGGGTCCCTTCCCTTCCTTTTCTCTCCCTTCTCTTTAGAGTGGATGTAACCGAAGTACAGATAGCGATCACAATTGTCTTTTTTATAACTGCAATTGGAGGAACAATGATGTGGGATTATACTGTAAGTATTCATATCTATAATTTCAGCTTTTTTGCTTAGTTTTGTCACATGTGAGGAGACATCTCTTGATTTTTCTTTGTCAAAGCTCGAATCATACCAAACGCACACTGCATTGATGTGTCTGAGGACCAGCAGGGAGGGATGGATGGGAAGGTTGGTCCAGGTGCCTTGGGAAGCCTCCTTCTGTTTCCATAGTAACCATGGCAGTGATGGAAAAAGGAGATGCTGCTAAGGATCATTTAGCAATGAGACCGTCTACAAACACGGATGGGGCTGTCAGCCCTCTGAACGGGCTTCTTTGGCCACAAATGGTAGAACGTGCTTAGAAGAAATGGTGGGCTGGTCATGGAGAAAGGGGGGAAAAATGAAAGAAGACAGAGGGACGGCCCAAGTAGTCCTTGCTTGCTACCTTTAGAATGTTCAAAGGAAGCCAAAGAACATGTTGTATTTCAGTGGATTTTTGGAAAGCTACACTACACCTAGGATAGGAGACCGTAGGGGAGAGGTGGATACTGCAGGGAAGGGAGCACACCCACACCAGTGAGAACGTGTTGTATTTCTTAAATGTGTGACGTCACCTTTTGCATATTTCATATTTTTAGGGTGCCTTTTTCTTTTACATTTTATTGTTCAGTCCTCCTTTGAATTAAATGAATAAACTACAAAGGGGAAAAATCTGCCTTATGCTTCACAAAAAATGTAAATATCACCCTTCCAGGTCTAAAGTGATAGATTTAACATGCTGGATAAATATTTTTCCAAAAACCAGATTCAGCAATAGGTTTTACATTATTAGCAAAAATGCACGTTGCTCGTAAGGGGGAAAAAATGAAGAAATTAAGATGTTTTCTAATATGCCATTTCTTGAAAACTAGTGAGTGTAAGCTCTGAATAATCTGGCATCCCCTTATGCACCCTGTAGCCTAATTTTCAGAGCTCCTCAACCTGTTCTCTGAATAGATTCCCTTATCAGTGAAGGTTTTTGCACATTTGGCTAAGTTGGTCACCATATAATGCCGTTAAGAACATGCTCAAAATTCATATTGGGAAAAATTCCGAGACAGAATGGGGTTGCACGATTACCAGCTGCCCATGCCCTCGCTCGTCCATCACAGACACATGCAGCAGCAGGTCACGGGCCCGGACACTGCAGCCCTAGGGAGGGCAGCTGGCCCCCACCCCGCTTCTCTTCTGTGGATGGCTGGTGAGAAGGAAGCGTGCGTGGGATGCCCTCGGCCTCCTGGCATCGGGGGTGCTTGCAGGGAGCAGGCCTGCCTTTCTGGCTCCGTGCTGGGCTTCTTAAGTGCACTGCAAGGATTCTGGTTTAGATTTAAGGGTCCCTGCTGCGGGGGGTGGAGAGGGCCCAGGGAGAATGGTTTGGTCATGATGCGTTACTGCTCAGTGATGTTGTAAAAGCTTCTCAGCTGACTTTACCAAAAGACTCCTCAAGCCTTTGACACGTTCAGGGATTTGGCAGGATCAGCACTCACAGATTTTTATTTTGCTGTTATTTTGAAATATTAAAGAGGGGATTTGTGGAAATTCTCTGTCATCTTTTTTCCTTCACTCTTTTGCTGCCTTTCCTGAAGCGGCATTCGGCAGCGAGAAGGTAATAACTGCTCTTAGTCCCCGCTCGGCATGCCGTGGCTCAGAACGCTCACACGCATGTGTCTGTATGTTCTGTGGCGTGTCTTTGGCTTGAAGCCCTTTGCCGGTGTCTGCCTGCCTTCTGATGTTACCTTACGTGGGGGCTGCTGCCTGAACCTGAACTGAATTTATTCACGATTCCATGGAGCCCAATTTAGATTCACGAGGCCATTGAACTCTTATCGTGTAACTGCGTACAGCAGAATTTGGTGAGCAGATTGCTTCCCTAGAATAATGAAGGGGCCAAGAAAAATAAAAGATGAACGAGGATAATCTAAGTGTACTGGGATTATCTAAAGAAAACATTCATGTTGGTCTCTCTAACCCTAAATTTTCTTTTTTCCTGGCCCCACCTTCCAAAGATCCCTGTGATTCAATTAAAACTGAAGATGCTACCTCTCATTGGGATACTGACAGGAGCCTTTATTTCTTGTTTTAATTATTTCCAAGTCATCCTTGGTGGAGGAGTTGGCAAGAATGGATCCACAACCGCAG
This sequence comes from Gracilinanus agilis, assembly GCF_016433145.1. Taxonomy (NCBI): domain Eukaryota; kingdom Metazoa; phylum Chordata; class Mammalia; order Didelphimorphia; family Didelphidae; genus Gracilinanus; species Gracilinanus agilis. The sequence goes on along the minus strand of NC_058134.1, from coordinate 228,364,238 downwards.
TAAGATGGTTCAAAAGTATTTCCTCTTCCTACCACATTGATCTTAGGTCTGAGAGCTAGAAGGGGCCCTAAAGGCCTGCCTGCTTTTGTGGGAGGAAGAGACAAAAGGGATTGGGCAGAGCAGGCCTTGGGTGCCCTTCTTCACTAGCCAAGTGAAGGGTGATACTTGGTTATTTGTTCTGATGCCACCACTGGGGGGCTGGGGCGGGGGGAACATGGCTGTGAGAGCGAGCACCAGAGAAACCTTCAGAAGCCCACAGAGATGGGTCCCTTCTAGGATTTTCTATGAAGGATCTCGATTTCAGAGAGCACAGAGATGGCACTGCACTCCTGCCTGCTCCTTGGCAAACAGCCCTTAAGGGCTCCCACCGAGCATTTCTACGGCATGGTTGGCTCCTAAACAGGCCTGCCCTTGGCCTTGCTGTTGCCCCCAAAAGCTTGAAGCTTGCTTTGGCAATGCTGCCATTGCTCAGAACATCTTTGGAACCCCTTTTTGAGAACCAGCTCCAGAGCCTGCACCCCTTCTTTTGACTAGCCTCAGCTTCTTTGAAGGATTTGGCTTTTGGAAACAACCAAAATTTATTCAAGGCCAAGTCTGATGGAATAAGTCATACCTCCTTGTTTTCAAAGGGGGAAAGCACTGCTAAAAAGGGGCAATTACAAGGGAATTCAGCTGTCTTCACTGTCCCCTGGCTCCAAAGGCAATAACATCACTGGAATTCTAAAAATGTTTTGAACAACAACATGAAGTTGTCTCAATAATGCTCAAATATATAAATATATATATGCCTCCCAATAATATAATAGCCTCCCAAACCAGTCCTTCACTGACTGTGGAGGACAACCCTCATCTGGAACATTTGTTTAAAAAAGCACAGCGCTGTTATCTTTTGTACACAAGTTATATTGCCTATGACCAACCCTTAAGAGCACATCTAGTAAGCACACTGAAGGGTAATGATCTATTTATTTAGATGAAGTAACAGTTTTAGTGGTGGTCAGGGTCCACAATTGGTTAATATTCTTAGTAGATGTTTAAAGAAGTCATAAGAAAGCTGCTCTTCTGAGTAATTGGTGCTTTAAGAGCATAACAGGATGGAGGACAGAAGAGGTTATTTTCTGCTTTCTCTTTTAGGGCACCAGTGTTTTGTCACCTGGCATCCACATAGGAGTCATTATTCTTCTTGCCATAATGATCCACAAAAAATCTGCAACTCAGCTGTTTGAAAAACATCCCTGTCTGTATATTTTAATGTTTGGGTGTGTGTATGCCAAAATCACACAAAAATTGGTGGTAAGAAGTTTAGTTAAAATTGTGTTTGTGTGTGTATGTGGTCCTCAAGAGAAATAAAGTAATTGGTGCAGACAGCCAGGGGAGCTATATATCGTAGCGTTTTTACATTGTGGGGTAGGTTACATCAAGTCCTCTTGTTGCCACAATAGCCTCATTCCAAACGCTGGCCATTAGACTTCTAAGAATCAAATTTGTAACCTAATGTGAACTATTCAGCAGAAAAGGAATTAGAATAATAAATATCTAAAATCTTGTTTACATTAATTCATTAGCTGCAATTTACTCGTGATAACAAGTTTAATAAGCCAGACTTCTCTGTAAGACAGCTTTGAAATAATGTTCCCAGAAGTATAAGCACTAGGTGATCTTTGGATTCTTTTTGTCTAAATAGTAAGTCTTCATTTCTTTTTCTAAAATAACAAGTAAGCTATTCAAATTTGCAAGTTATAAAGCTTTTATCAAATTAGTGTGTCATTTAACAATTTCTAGATTATTCATTTGCCCTTTTTATTAAATAGGTTGCTCACATGACCAAAAGTAAACTAAAACTACAAGATTCCGCATTTATTGGGCCAGCTCTTCTGTTTTTTGATCAATACTTCAACCACGTTATAGATGAATATATTGTTCTGTGGGTAGCAATGGTGAGTGAGCACTTTAGTGTTAACCTTTTGATCTTTTTGTAGATGGTACAGAACATCACCTCCCCTCCCACACTAGACATCTATCTATTCCTTATGGACAGCTAAAGGCACCAGAGGAACTGCTTGTAAAAGCAGCCCTAGGATGATTTGTGTCATCATCTCTGCTATTTGGATTTCTATCCTCCTGTCCTCTCTTCACCTGAGACACGTGTGAAATTGGTCACACAGCTAGTAGGTGTCAGAAGTGGGATTTGAATCCAGGTCCCAACACTGTTAACTCTGNGAGAGAGAGAGAGAGAGAGAGAGAGAGAGAGAGAGAGAGAGAGAATGAATATGAGTGTAAAATCAGTGTGGTAAGCTGGACTCAAATTTACCATGGGGGAGAGGAAGGTGAGAAGAGAAGAGATTTTTTAAACAATGTAATCTGAGGGCAATCACACAAATTTCTTAATAGGCATTTTCAACCCTCCTTGCTAATTAAAATGCTCCTTACTTAGTACAGGATCTAATTTGCCGCTAGCAATACTTTATCAGGAAGTACTTGGTATCAACATAAGTATATTAAATATCTAACATTTATAGAGAGTGCTTACACTGTGCCTGGCACCATGCTAAATTCTTTATAATTATTACCTCATTTGATCCTCACAACAACCCTGGGAGGTGAGTGTCTGAAGTCTCATTTGAACTCAGGTCTTCCTGTCTCCAAGCTTTGAACCTTTATCTGTTCTTATTAGTAATTCTGACAGACTTTCCAGATTCAAATTATACAACATTACTTCAGAATTCAAAGGGGTCTCCTGGGCTGAGTCCAACCCACCCCTGAAAAGGTATCCTCTCTACAATATACCTGACAAATGATCACCCAGCTTTTGCTTAAAGACTTCAAAAGTGAGACTTTTACTTCCTAAGGCAACCCAGGCTACATGTCTTAGTGCAGTTTCAAACTTTAAACCTTTTTTTTTTAAGCTTGAAGTTGCACTAAGACTTTTGGGGCACCTTGTCTTTATGCATTATAAAACAAATATAAAGTAATTTAGGTTCAAAGACACGTATCCCCAATTCACACAAAATATCATGAAATCCTCCATTATTCTGGCTCCCTCCTCTACACTCTTTCAGCTTAAATTTCTCTCCTAAACTGGTGCCTAGGATTGAAGAATAGTCCACATATGATCTGATCAGGGCAGATCAATACTAGTTTTCAATACTAGTTTTCTTAAAGTTTTGATAGCTACACCAACCTGCCAAAGGGGACCATAACACAGAAAAGGTTAAAGAACCTCTGTTCTAAGTCCATCAACAGGCATTTACAGAATTTTGAATAACAGCTAGCATTTATATAGCACCAATCATGTACAAAAATACTGTGCTGTAAGCACTTTGCAAATATAATCTCGTGTGTCGGCTAAAGGGGGTTGTGAGGTTTGGGGAGAGGGAAAGAACATGAAACACGTAAATATGGTAAAATATTCAAAATAAAAATGAAAAAAAGCCAAATATAATCTCATCTGTTCCTCATGACAAACCTTGGAATAAGGGCACCCGTCATTCTCTCCATGTGACAGTTAAGGAATCAGGTTAAGTGACTTGCCCTAGAGCAGTGATTCCTGAAGTGGGCGCCACCGCCCCCTGGTGGGTGCTGTAGCGATCCAGGGAGAGCGGTGATGGCCACAGGTGCACTTATCTTTCCTATTAATTGCTATTAAAATTTTTAAAAATTAATTTCCAGGGGGCCAAGTAATATTTTTTCTGGAAAGGGGGCGGTAGGCCAGAAAAGTTTGGGAACCACTGCACTAGGGTTAAGAACTAGTGTTGGGGCCTGAATTTGAATTTGGGTCTCCCTAACAACAGATCCATAAGCTCTAAGCATAAAGAGCTCTCTAAAGAAAACGCAAATAAAGCTCCTCCCCCTCAGGAAGCTCACCTAATGGGAGAAATAACACAGCAACAACTACACACATTCTGGAGTGCTACCATAGAAATGGAGGGTAATCTTGGAGAGAAAGCACTAACTGTGAGGGGAACCAGAAGGCAGAGGTAAGGAGGGATGGATGGTCCAGCCAGGATGAAGCAGTGTTGGGGATGGCACATCTAAGTTGTAAGGGGAGTGATACTGGATCAGGGCACAGAGAGGGGGAGTAAAGTGTTAAAAAGACTAGAAAGAGAGGGATGGTCACAGTTATGAAGATCTTGGATATAAGAGGGCCATGATCACATCTATACCTTAGGAAATGCCTGGTCCCTGAGTGAAGAGGAGTTGAGATATGGAAAGATGAGGCTAACAGAGCAAGACTGCAAGAGCCCAGATGAGGGGTGAAGAGAGGATGACCTATCAGTTCCTGAAACAGCCCATTCCACATCTGTCCAGTTCTATTGGTTACAATGGCTTTTTTTCTGAAACCAAACCTAAATTTGTCTCTCTTCTGCCCATGGCTCCTTCTACCCTCTGGACTTAAATCAGGAAAAGTCAAATCTTCCTGCAAGTGACAGCCCTTCAAATACCTGAGCATAGCTATCAGATCCCCTCTACTGAGGCTCATCATCTAGAAATAACACCAAAAGAAAGATGTCACATTCATCATATGGGTTGGAATGCTAACGCTGGAAAATCAAAGGATAACTGGAATAACATAGAAGTTTGGCCTTGGCATACAAAATGAAGCAGGGAAGAGAATAACACAATTTTGTCAACATGCTTAAAGCTTGTAGCAAATACTTTTTCAACAAACCAAAAGGCAACTCTACACATGGACATCACTAGATGGTCAATACTTAATCTGAGTGATTATATTCTTTTCAGCCTAAGGTAGAAAAAGCTCAATACAGTTAAAACAACAGACTATGGCTTAGATTACGAGCTTCTTATTGTAGAATTCAAACTTAAATTGAAAAAAGGAAAGCCATCAGACCATTAAGTATGATCTAAATTTGTATGATCTAAATAACATTCCTTATGAATAGGAAGTGGAAGTGATCAACATATTTGAGGGATATTAGATGTGGTAGATAAGAGTGCCTGAAGAACAAGGGCCAGAGATTTGCTGGAATATGACATCTCATACTTGTGAGGCTGACTTCTTGTATCCAAGGAGGTATTTTCTCCTTCCCTACTGAATGTCATCTTCTTAAGACTCAATGATCTAGTCCAGTGGTTCCCAAACTTTTTTGGTCTACCGCCCCCTTTCCAGAAAAAATATTACTTAGCACTCCCTGGAAATTAATTTTGTTAAGTTTTAATAGCAATTAATAGGAAAGATATATGTATTAATGTAATAATTACTATATTTTGTAAAATATAGTAAAGAAAGGTGAAAATCAGAAACATTGAACTATGAAATTATGAAACTATTTATTGAACTCAGAATAGAATGTAATACAAAAAAAGTTAAAACATTGGAAATCATCTTAATGAGAAGGATGAACCTGGTGTGCTGCTACCAATTTAGTAATCCTCAGCTCTATTTCCATCAGCAGTAATCTTAAATTACTGCAATTGACTATTTGCAATTGGTTTCTTTTTTTTGTTAATAAATTGGTTACCGCACTGAATCCACATTCCACTAAATATGATGAAGGAAATGCAATTAAGAACTTTTGAATGACAGCCCATGTTTCAGAATAAGCCACAGGGATCTCCTTTTGCAGCCAGAATTGTTGGTAGCCACTTTTGAATTTCAATTTTAATTCATCATTTGTAGTTACTTCCATCAGTTCTTCTTGTAACTGTGGAGATTCATAGCATGCTCCAAAATCTACTGGTAGTGCTGCCAGTAGCCAGAACTCCTGCTGCCATTCCATGCTTTGGCCTTGCGATTGACCAATCGCACAAGTGATGGTTACCCGCGGCAGTGCTCATAGTGCTCACGTGTTTGGAACGGCAATTCAGTGGCACCACATGAACAGCAGCAGCGCGAGACTGCACATACCTCAATGCAGGTGAGGGAGGACGCGGAACCGAGCCAACGTCCAGCACGTTGTTCAAAGAAAAAGTAGGCGTTAGGAGCGGCATACATAAATCAATGTTTCTACATCTCCTCATCTTTCTTTTATACTATCGCCGCCCCCTTACAGTTATTCACTGCAGCACCACCAGGGGGCGGTGGCGCCCACTTTGGGAATCACCCATCTAGTCTGTTAAAGTCTTTTTGGATACCATCATCCAGTGTGTTGGCTCCTCTGCAAACTGACTGAGCATGTCATCTCATTAACCAAGACAAAGCCTAGCACCTGTGCACTCTATCTAAAACGTTTATCTTTGGGCCAATGTATGCAAGGCTGTCCCATGTATCACTTGCTGCGTCATGTCACCATAGATGCTCGTGCTTGCTGTAGCACGCGTTATTATGTCAAAGCCAGTCATTCAATAACTGATATACTCTGCTATGCAGGGAGGCTATTACGTGTTATGGAAAGATTACATATTACATATGTAACATCTTTCTGTTATACACTAATCTGTGTTGTTTATGGCGTGTATTCACGAGCACTTAAGTAGACTCCACAGAACTTTCAAGGACTTCACTGACGAATGAGACATGGAAGGACCAGCGATATCCAAGCCGAGAATGTGTGGATGGGAGTTTTGCACGGGGCAGTTTTTTTTTTGTTTTTTTTTAAACCCTTGTACTTCGGTGTATTGTCTCATAGGTGGAAGATTGGTAAGGGTGGGCAATGGGGGTCAAGTGACTTGCCCAGGGTCACACAGCTGGGAAGTGGCTGAGGCCGGGTTTGAACCTAGGACCTCCTGTCTCTAGGCCTGATTCTCACTCCACTGAGCTACCCAGCTGTCCCCTGCACAGGGCAGTTTTAAGAGAGCTCTGAGCTTTGGGAAAGAATGACGAGTGAATGGGAAACAGTCCGCTAATCCCCGCCATATCTTTTCCCTTTGGAGGGGCCCTTTAGCAAGCAGCACCACCTCCCAAAAGAGGTTGTTAGTGCAGTCCAATGCACTCAATCTATAAAATAGATACAAAGCTGTGTGTGTGTGTGTGTGTGTGTGTGTGTGTAAATGCAGTCCAAATGGACTCACTTCCAGTGTATTTACTGCTTTCATTTGTACGTGCAGCCTCCTGAAAGAACTATTGCTTAGGCAGTATAGATTAGTAGTACTATATCAGGACTGGGGGATGGGACACAGGAGGAGACCACATCAAATGTACAGAATGGATGTTTTGAACTCTTCTACTAATAGCAATACAATGATCCAAGAACAATTCTGTGGAACTTATGAAAAAGAACGCTATCCACATCTAGAGAAAACTATGGGAGTAGAAATACAGAAGAAAAATATATGATTGATCACTTGATAATATGGGTATATAATTTTGGGTTGTGGTCTTTGAAAGATTATTACAAATATGATTAATAGGGAAATGGGTTTTGAGTAATAAAATATATATAAACCAGTGGAATTGCTTGTTGGCTCCAAGAGGGGGGAGGGAAAAGAGGAGGAGAGAACATAAATCATGTAACCATGAAAAAATATTCTAAAAAAAAATAAAATAAAGTGGGAAAAATAATGGATGCTTTGATACTATGTTCCTTTTACCACTTTGTTTAAATGTTTTTCTATAGTAATGATATTTATAGAGGTGACTGAGGCATTCAAAAAGGATGTAAGGAAATTTGATTGGATGCTCTCTCTCCTGATCCTCACCTCCTGGCTTCCCTCACTTCCTTTAAGGTCCAACTAAAATCTTATCTTCCATAGGAACCTTTTCCAAATGTCCCTTAATCCTAATGCCCTCCTTTTGTTGATTATTCCCAATTTATCCTGTCAGTAGCTTATTTGTACACAGTTATTTGCAGGCTGTCTCTCCCTTTGAGCTCTTTGAGAGGAAGGGTTGTCTTTTGCCTTTCTTTGTCTCCCAGTGCTTGGCACTTGGCACACAGTAGGCTCTAACTAACAGCTGGGTTAATAAAGTGTCAGAGACAAAGGTAACCTCTAGAGCATGATGAAGTATTAAAGGACAGTTTTTGTAAACATTTTTCATTAATTTAGAAAAAACTGTTAAAACTCACATAACATTTTATAAAAACATTAAGATAATATAGATACCAGACCTTTAAGAACTGTTCATACAGCTGTTTGATTGTTTTCAGTCTCTGGCTCTGAACTATTCTGGCTTGCTGAAAAACCTTTTGTTGTTGTCGAAACATATTCTAAAAACAACAATAAGAATGTCAATCTTACAAAATTGAAAATTACAAAATTACAAAAATGAAAATTATAGCTGAAAAATTAAACACTAGATTTAGTAATGATGGAATTAAAGGCAAATTCACTATCATCATGGTCTAGTAGTCTGATTTACCTGTCATAATAAAAAAATCATTCTTAAAGAACAAACATATATTTAGATATGCATATTATCTTATTTCCTGAATAGCAAAGAAAGACATGAATCTCTTTCCACTCAAACCTGTTCCTCCTTCTGACTTCTTTATTTCTATCTGAATTAAGGATGACTGTGAGGTTGCAAACCTCGGCACTATGATATGATGCTCTCATCAAAAATAGGGAAGTTAGAGAGGAGGATTTGAAAGTAAAGTTCTTTACTGAAGCATTTTCTGATAATTTCAATGCCAGTCAATAACTATTCCATACTCAAACTGCAGATAGTTCTTTGTTTACTCCTCTTCCTGTGTTTATTATGCATTATTTTGTATCATAGTGATTCTCTGTCATAGTCCTCTAGACTATAAATCCCATGAATATAGGGGTCACATTTTATCTAAAATTCCAATTTTTCCCAATAGTGTTATATATACAGTTCTCAACAAATGTTTTTAAAAGCACAAGGTTTACAAAGTGCTTTACTAATATGATCTTCTTTTATCCTCACAGCATCCTAGAGAAGTGGGTGCTATCATGTCCTCATTTTATAGATGAGGACCTCAACTAGATAGAAGTTAAGTGACTTTCTCAAGGTCACATAGCAATTAAGTTCTAAAGGCCAGGTTTTGAAATTGGGTCTTCCTGACTCCAGGTGTAATATTTTATTCACTGTGCCACCTAGTTGCTGTGTGTGTTTGTGTGTATGTGTATGTAAAAAGTTTTGCTGAAAACATATAATACAAAAGCAAGAAAAATAAGGCGATATATTTAACTACTACTTATTGCTGATAATATTTATTACATGGTAAAACCTACAGCTTAGAAGACGGTTTCAAGTAATAGAAGACATGGACTGACGTATGATTTTTGTGAGAACTGGTTAGCAGAACAGTATAAATAATCAAAAGTGAACTATAATAACCAGACCTGAATTACTCTTTGTAGCGCTTGAGACCCATCATCTGCTTGGCCTAATCTTAGTCTCCAAAGCACATCAGCCAGCTAGTCTACTTTTTATGCCTAACACAAACCACACTTTTATTTACCACTACACATTTTGGTTCACAGTGTTCCTTCTGTCTATAAGTTCCTTCTGTCCCTCTCCTTACCTTTCCAACTAGTCAGATGCTACTTAAACCTTTCCATCTTCCAAAAAAGATTTCCATTACAAGAAAGCTTCACTAAGCACTCAAATTCAACCTTCCCACCTTGAATTCCTGCTTTTACTCTGCATTATTTGCTTCATATTTATATGGTTTATCTTTTCATAAGATTATAAATTCCCAAGAGCAGTATCTTTTTGCTTCTTTGTAGGCAGTGTGGTATAGGATAGACTTGAAGTCTCAGGAAGACCTGATTGTTAATCCTGCATCAGACACTTACTAGTTATATGACTCTAAGTTAAAAGTCCTGCACCTAAAATCCTATATGGAGAACCATTCCACAGACATTTCTACTTAAAGGCTATACTACACATTTCCAAAAAACCCTTCCTTTCCATTTTAGAATCAGTACTGTGTATTGGTTCCAGGGTAGAAGAGCAGTAAGGGCTAGGCAATGGAGGTTAAGTGACTTGCCCAGAGTCACACAGCTAGGAAGCGTCTGAAGCCAGATTTGAACCCAGTACCTTCTGTTTCCAGCCCTGGCTCTCTATCCATTTAACCACCTAGCTGCCCTCCCCAACAATTAATTTTTTTTTAATTTTTTTTTAATTTTAAACCCTTAACTTCTGTGTATTGACTTATAGGTGGAAGAGTGGTAAGGGTAGGCAATGGGGGTCAAGTGACCTGCCCAGGGTCACACAGCTGGGAAGTGTCTGAGGCCAGATTTGAACCTAGGATCTCCCGTCTCTAGGCCTGGCTCTCAATCCACTGAGCTACCCAGCTGCCCCCAACAATTAATTTTTAAATAACATGGTAGTAGAAGTACTTTGGGCATTTAACAATCAGAAAGAAATTTTAAATACTAAGTTGTGATTTAAGAATACTTATTACTAATTTTAGTTATGAAACAAGAAAGTTACAATCTATATTAGTAGTATTCTATCATTTTTCTAATTATCTTTTATTTTTAAGAGGAAAGGAAAGGAAAACATGACAAAATGAAAAGAAAGGCATGAAAAGGAAAGAGCACGGGTTCAAATTCTAGCTCTGATACTGCTTTATGACCATAGCCAATTCATTAAAATTCACTGAGTTTTAGTTTGCTCATGTATAAAATGAAGAGGACAATAATATCTGCATGAAGTTGTATAAGGAAAGTGAGTTAATACGAAAATTATGATTTTTGATCTTTTAAAGTAGAAGAAAACATGCTTTTCTGGCCAGATGCCAAATCTGAACCTGAATCTATCAGGGTAACAGCTAACAAGACCACAAAACACAGCAACTATGAATAAGAGTAGCCCATTAAGTTCCACAGGATTATTGCCAAGCAATTGTCTGTATTTTCTCTACTTAATTATAACATATATCAATTATAAAGTATTCCAGGCATGATACCTACAGCTAGTTTCTCTTCCTGTTCCTCAGCTTTCTGAACATCCACATCCCACTGCTGAAATAATGTCAGGAACTGTTGAGAATATTCATGGTTGAGTTTCTGCCTGTTAAAAGAATCATGAACATCATCATTACTATTATTTAAATTAATCTGTCAATTTCCTGAAGAAATAACTAAACAATTTAAATAACTGATCAAGCATTTCATCATAAAGGGGAAGTCACTCTGAGTGTCAAAGACGATGACAATGGAGTGCATACTTTAGCAAATTCAATCAAAACTTTAAACATCCAGTCATGGACTATCTGTCATTGCAGGACTAACCTATCTAGATCTAGAGACACTTCCCGAAGATTAGAGAATAGGTTTTTTTTTTAATTGGAAGAAATGTAATAGTTTTTTGTTAATGGAAAAAAATTAAGGTATAATTGTTGAGGGGGAAACCTACTTTTAAAAGTTCTACCAAATTATCAAGTGATAACACTAGATATAACCCAGTGGAATTGTTTGTCAGCTCTGTCTGGGAGGGGGGAAGGAAGAAAGGATGGGAAGAAAATGAATCATATAAACATGGAAAAATACTTTAAAATAGAATTATAAATAAATAAACCTCATCCCCTCAAAAAAATGTTCTACCAAATTAAATGTTTTTGAAAAATTGATAAAAATATCAAATAAATACTAAGGAAAACTAATTGTGTCACAAAATATGTATGTTATTTTAATATTTTTAAAGGATAAAGGTATTCATTTCAGAATTTGAGTATGAATTTGTAACATAATTAGGTTATGTAAAATTTCAGCATATATTTGTTTTTAGTATTTTCTATTTTAGCACTGCAAAAATTTCATTCAACAGTTATTTGATCCAACAAAGTTCATAAAGTATTTCATGAACTCACAAGAGTATAATAATAACAGTTAAAAAAATAAAAACAAATGTCTTTTTTTTAAACAAAGAATAACAAATAAGATCAGATGACTGAAAGATGACTATTAAATTTTGTTAAAGAGTGGAGATAGAACACAGAACAAGGGCCATAATCTGTTCATTATGTAGGATGAAAGATGGGGAAGAAATAGCAACAGGTAGAAAGATTAAGGAAGCTATTTGCAGCCCTACACCTGTGAGTTAATGATGGCCTAAAATGGGATAACAAAAATGCTGTAAAGATTTGCCAACCATTTGAATATAGTGGATGAAAGAGGAGTCAAAGATGAAAGAAACCAAGATAGATTATTGGGAGAATGATGCTGCTGACAGAAGGAAATAAATAAACAGTAAGCTTTGGGGAAAAAAGATAGGTTGTTTTGTGGCTTGAGGTGCTTGTAGGACTACGCAAGTAGAGATGAAAAGAATGAGGTCCAAGAGAGACCCATGTCATTTAAGCCAGTGGAGGTTCAGAAAAATGAAGCTATTTGCCCCAGTTTAACAGAGGATCAAATCCAGTACTCAAGTTCAAATCTTGTGACTTCAAGTCCAGTGTTCTTTCTAGCCAACCACAAGGAAAAGATAAATGATTTCTATGATTCCTAGAAATATGTCCATTGTTCATATACTGTTGTAAGGGACAAGAACTAGAAAAAATGTAATATCTGTTTTTATTGTATTTTTTATTTTTCTGTTCAATATTTCCAAATACATTTTAATCTGATTCAGGCATCACTGGGGAGTGTTTTGGACTACATGTGCTCTATAGGACCTCTGACAAGCAGTCACCCAACTACTGCTGGCTGTTCCCTGGTGAGAAAAAACTCAAGGAGGAGTCAGAGGCCGAAAAAGAACCTGAAGATAATGATGCAAAGTAAAGACTGTCAGAAGGAATGAGTATTCAACAGTATCAGTTGCTATACAAGTTAACAAAGATGAATAAAGACAGGAAAAAATACCACTGGACTTGATGATCGAGAAGGGATTTTCCTTTTGAGGTCTGAGATAAAGGACAGCAAAAGCTCTTTTCTCTCTCATATTGAGAGAAAAAAATATTTTTCAGCTGATATGCCAATAAATACAAAACAAAATTACCTTTTTGATATACATTTTGCATTTATGTTGAAAACAGAAAAAGTTACTAATATAAATTCTTACCTCTGTTCTTGTTGTGTTTTCCAAACATGCTCAATTTTCTGATTACTAGTTTTAAGAGAAGCCTTAGTATACATTTCCAATCTTTTCCTCTTTGCAAGAAGAGCCTTGTTAATATCAGCTATAATGAAATATTTATCAAAATCTCATGTTGTGGAGTTTACATGTTGACCATACAAGTCTAAACAAAATAATCTAAGTAGACAGTTCATCAATACTATGAAGCCATGATGTATTTAAATTTAAAATATGCATTGTACCAACTATTTCAAAAAGGTGGTTCTTTCCCTAATTTATAATCTTTTTTTAAAAAGTCAGTAGGGGGTTGACTTGTCCACAGTTACATAGCTAGGAAGTCTCTGAGGCCAGATTTCAATCTAAGGCCTCCTGTCTAGGCCTGGCTCTCTAACCACTGAGCCACCTACCTGCCCTCTATAATCTTTACCCTAAGAAAAATGCTTCCTGGTAAGCTACAGAAATTCTTGAAACTTTTTATAATAGCATCTAAACTCTAGTGTTTCAAGCTACATCCTTTATCTCTCCCTACATTTTGGAATAAGTTTAAGTAAAGGGTAAGTATTCTTTCTTTCTGAGATTATATGTGTATAATTCTTTTTTTTTTAAAAAAGTTATCAATTTGAAATATTTTTTATTCAAGATATAAAATTTAGAGGGCTTCTGGAAAATAAAATCTAATTCAGGAATTCCTATCAAATTTTTAATTAGCCAAATCTAATCCCACTAAAAATAATTTCTATACACCATGTCATAAACGTAGCCTGTAAAACTATTTCATCAGTGATTACATCTAAGAATAGGCAGAATACTGTGTATGTTTGTATGTGTGTGTACACACACATACTTTAACTTATTTATGCATTTAAGCTATAGTGTGGTACAGTGGGAAAAGCACCATATCTGGAGTCAAAATCCTGGGGTTTAAATCCTGAATTTGACATTATCTTGTTAACTTTGGCAAGTCACAGCCTTCAATGGTGTCAGTTTACTCCTGTGAAAAACAATAATCGCTAATAACAGTACTTATGTAGCACTTAAAGTGCTTTACCAATATCATCTCATTTTATCTTCACAACAGCCCTGAGAGAATGCTTTTATTATCTACATTTTATAGATGACGATGTGGAGGCAAATGAAGTTATGTGTCTTGCCAAGGGTTACACAGCCAAGAAATGTCTGTTGTGGTTTTTGAACTAAAGGGATCTCTAGCCCCAGGACCCATGCTATTTCCAGGGTGCCACCTAGTGGCCTCAAATGAAAAAAGTGAAGACTGGACTTGAATTGAGCTCTGAGGATATCTCTAGCCCAAGATCAATGATCCTAGGTCATTTGAGATAATATGAAAGCACCATTAGAACAAGAAAGGTTTAACTTTTGCCTTTACATCCCCAGTTCTAGTACTGTGCTCAGAATACAGTAAACACAACAAATTTTTATTGAGTTTGGGCTGGTGAGAAGGTTTATTCCTAATGTTGTATCCTTTTTATATCTAAATAATGCTCTATTTTTTTTTTATTTTGAAAAGGGTTTAATAACATATTTTTTCAAGTTTTTCCCCCCATTCTTTTGTCCTGACAATTCTGAGAATGCCCTCACATTCCCTGCCCCAGAGCAGCTTCCAAAATTGGGATAATTAAGATTAAGAATATAAGCTCCATCCTATCTAGGAGACAAAAATTAGTTTAGGCCACGTATGTCTGGGGGCGGCATTGGCAATGTCATTGATTCCCCTACTGGGACTGAAGAGGCAAAAGTCAATCTTAACCAGGTCTAAATTCATTTCTTCATTTAGATCAGCAAGGATAGTGGAATCTTATAAACAGCATTTGACTTTCCCCATCATCATGAAGGATCAGGGAGGGACTAGAAAATATTAGCCCACCTCCACAGTAAGTGTCCACCAATTAAGACTGTCTATATGGGAGGGCTGAATAAATGAACTTCCAGAATGGTATTTAATGACTCAAGATTGAATGAAATGTTTCTGGTTACTGAGAGAATCATGCCTAACTTAATTTGTATTGGCTAGTTTGTTATTAAATTAATTTTAATACCTGAAATACTGCCTCTTAGAATTTTTAATCCTCACATTGGACTTCCTCCACCCTTTTCCATACATCATTCCATAGATTAAGTTAAATGTGCATATAAACATATATTTTTACTAAACTCTCCCCAAGATATATACCAAATACATTTCTAAAATCAAATAAATGCATGTTAAACAGTACATAAGGCCCACAAACCTCTCAAATGTGGCAGTCCTATGATTCTATAGTCTTCTACAAATTTAACCAAGCATAGGCTTTAAAAAAAGAATTTCTTTAAATATAATGAAATCATGAAACATACCTCCAAATCTTTCCAACATATTCTGTACTTCACCCCTAAAGAAATTATAATTTAGTTATATATACTTATACCTTTAAAATTTTTTGGAAAAGTTTTTCACAAAGCACTTTCTATTTATATTAGACTTCTATTAAAATATTTAACTAAAAATACAGGTATAGAGATCTTTTTTATATCATAAAAAGAATATCTAAAACCAAAGGCAAGTATACTACTTAATGGGAATACACTAGACACAAACACGGGAGTAAAACAAGGATGCCCACTCTTTCTTCTCGTTTTTGATATGGTTCTAGAAATGCTAGCAACAGCAATAATAGAAAAAAAATAAAGACATAAAGATAGGTAGAGAAGAAATAAAACTCTATTAGCTAATGATATGATGGCATGCTTGGAAAATGCCAGGGAATTATCAAAGATACTAATCTAATCCATGTCCAAGTTAAGACATCATCCCATGATGTCACTGGTCTTCCTCAAAAACAAAGGTTGAACAACAATCAAGAAAACAACTTCATCAGAGGTAAATGCAAAATAAACCCTTAAAAAATAAAATAAATCTACAAATATCAACTTCTTTTCCATAACAACAAAATCCAAAATACAATGAAATCTCAACCCAAACAATTACAAAATTCATAAAATATCTGAGAATTGACCTATCAAAGCACACAAAAGACTTGTACAGATACAAAACAATTACGAAGTGCTACTTAAAGAAATAAAGAACAATTTTAAAAAACTTTAGAATATTCAGTGTTCATAACTGGGTCAAGTCAATAAAATAAAAATGACAATACCACCAAAGTTTAATTTACACTTTTAATGCTATACCAATCAAATTAAGAAGGAGATACTTTATAGAACTTGATTAAAATAATAACATTTATTTGGGAAAAAAGATCTAGAATATTATGGCAAATAATATTCAAGTAGAGAGGAAGGGGGAATAACACTTTCAGATTTCAAACTATATGATAAAGCAGAAGTGATCAAAACAATTTGATACTGGTTAAAAAACTGAAAAAGGATATCAATGGAACAGACTATGAAGACTAGAAAATGAAGAATCAGAAACAATAGAATTCAATGGGAAAACAGGAAAGTGATCTGCCAGAAAGTAGGCTTCCATACACACCTTAAACCATATTCCACATACATTCTAAATGAATACCAGCCCTGGATATTAAAGCTCGTCTTCTTTTTAAAAAATTAGAAATAGAAAATATCTCTCTCACAGATATGGGTAGATATATTCTTAACCAAACAAGGACTTAAGCAATTATAAATGATAAAACAGAGAACTCTGATTACATGAAAATGAAAAGCTTCTCTACACAGACAAAATTAATGCACCTAAGGAAGGGAAGTGGTGGAATGGAGGGAGAAAATCTTTGTATCTCTCCAATAAGGGTTTGGTATCTAAAATATACAAACAATTAACACACACACACACATATCACTAATAGCCATCCCTAATAAATAAGTGGTCAAAAGATATTAAAAAATCCATCCTCACAGAAAAAAAGCAAAGCATTCACCATTTCATGAAAGAATGCTCCAAATCCTTATAAAGAGAAATGCAATCCAAAACAACCCTGAGGTTTCATCTCATAACCATCAAATTGGCAAAAACGACAAAAAATGGGAGCAATCAATGTTGGAGGAGTTATGGGATGATAGGTGTGTGAATGAATTGTTGGTGGAGTTGGTAGCTGCAAAAGGGTATGATCATTTTGAAAAGCAATTTGGAATTATATACATAAAGTGACTAAAATGCTCTTAACCCTTTTACCCAGTAATGGAAACAATCCTATTATTAGACTTATACCATAAGGAAGATATAAAAAATAAACTCTCCATATATGCCAGTGTATTTATAGCAACATTTTTTGTGATAAAAAATTGGAAAAAGATACCCAATGATTAGGGAATGGCTAAACAAATTGTGGTAAGAAATGATGAATATGATAAATACAGAGAAGTGCTGAAAGATCTACATGAACTGAAGCAAAATAAAAGCAGAACCAAGAAAATAAAATTCTGTACTCAATGACTACAACAATGTAAATGGAAAGAACCACACACACACATATATACAAAAATTAAAAGTAAATATAGTAAAATTATAGATTAAGCGTGGCTTGAAAGAAGGCATATGAGCAGACATATTCTCTTGTAGAGATGTCCACAGGTGTGACACACTGCACATGTTTTCAGACATTTCCAAAGTATTCCTGTTACTTTTCTTTCCTTCTTTTTTTTTTGTGAGGTTTGGGGAAATCTTTAAAATACACACACACACACACACACACACATTTGTTAAATGGAATGGCTCTATTGGAAGAAGAAGGGATATGGTAGAAAACTATGATGTTGTAAAAAACAAAATGCATCACTAAAAACTTATTTTAAAAAATTTAACTGAAAGAAATAAACTATTTTAATATTACCCCATATCTTCTTCAACTGCTCCATGATTAATAACTGTAGAAGGTCTTTTTTTCCCATGCTTTTCAACTACTGAAGTTTCTCCTACAATTTTGACAAAAGAGAAGAATCTGAAATTAAATTTGTGACTGTATGATTCTCCTGAAGTAATATTCTCATCTTTTGACCTTTTGTATATTCATTTTTAATTTTTGTATAGGTATGTGTAGTTCTTTCCATTTACATTGTTGTAGTCATTCTGTATAGAATTTTGTTTTCTTGGCTCTGTTTATTCTAACTTTGAGAGTAAAGCCTTTTAAAGTTGTGTCGTTTTCATAACTATAGTTGTGGTATGGTAATGACTCAAGGTGCTCATAGGCTGTGCCATAGCATAAGAGCTCTGATAGGTCCTACCAAGATAGAAAGGCTTTAAGTGTAGGCTGCCCACTGTCTGAATATCATTTGAGCAGTACTCTAGCTAAAAATTTGAAGAGGCTCATTGTCAAACTGGGTAAAAAATGATGAAATTCCCAATCACTCAAAAAGGCCACCTATTAAAGTAGAAAAGGAAATTATCTGTACTAGTTGAAGGAGACCAAGGAAACCAAAGATTCTTGAAATACAAAGTACCACCCATTTATAACCTAACTCATTATAAGGTGTCTGAGCTCTTAAAGGCTATATAGCAACAGATCACAAGCATATGTAATGGGCACATGAAGTAAAAGAAACCTGTAGGGGAAAATATAAGCTATATTTAATTTATATTTTATGCATTATAAAATACAAAATGCACTTCATTTCACATAGCTATGGATAGTATATACCACCCATATCGAGATGTGAATTTGTTATACTGTACCTTCCCTAGCATCTTCCTCAGAACCACTTAGATCTTTCTTGTCTTCTTTATCAAAGTCATAAGCTCGGCTCCCTTGAGCTTCCATTGCTGGCTTCCCAGATTTCCCTACATGTTTTCTTCCTGAGGGTGCCATAACTAGGCAGATTCTTACTGTAATAAATATGAGATTTTAAAACACTTTTTAATTTCAAGGATTAAATCTAAGAGATAAAGAACTGGAGAAAGAAGTGGAAATGTGTAAGGGATAATCATACAATCAACAAACATATTAAATTCTGACTATGGGCTAGGGACCATATTAGGTGTAAGGGACATAAACACAAAACATAAAACAATCCCTTCATTTAAGGAGCTTGAGAGATATGGGCAAACATCAGCACATATAAAATATATACAGAAAGACATTCAAAATAATTATGAGGGCAGCTAGGTGGCTCAGTAGATAGAGAGCCAGGCCTGGAGAGAGGAGGTCCTAAGTTCAAAATTGGCCTTGGCAAATGCCTTAAACCCAACTGCCTAGTCCTTACTGCTTTTCTGTGTTAAAATCAATACTGAGTAGGGTATGAGTCTTAAAAAATAGTAATAATTATAAGGTAATGACACAAGCAGTTGTGGGGTCTAGGAAAAGTTTTATGAAAAAGGTAGTTTTTTGCAGTATCTTGAAGGAAGTTAGGGAGTGCATTCTAAGACTAGTATATGACCAGCAAAAGCATAATCATGTATTGAGTGATAATACATATATAACCCAATGGAAATGCTTGTCAGCTCTGGGAGGGGGGAGAGAAAAAGGGGAGGGAAAGAACATGAATCATAGAATCATGGAAAAATGCTTAAATTTTTTAAAAAAAAGCTCAAACATGGGAGATGAACTGTGTAAGAACAACTAGAAAGCTAGTGTGGCTAGAATTGAACATAGAAAGAACAGTAATCTATAATGCACTTGAAGTTTGGCTACGTCCAAGTTATGAAGAGTTGTAAAGCCAAAAGAATTTTTTATTTTATCTAAGAGGCAAGTAAGCAGCCATTTAAAGTTTGCTTAGAAGAGTGATGTGGTGGGTAGTTGAGGGGTTCAGTGGATTGAGAGCCAGGCATAGAAATGGGAGATATCTTGGGTTTAAATCTGGCTTAAGACACTTCCTAGCTATGTGACCCTGGGTAAATCATTTTAACTTCCATTGCCTAGCCCTTACTGATTTTCTGCCTTGGAACTAATACACAGTATTGATTCTAAGATAGAAGGTAAGGGTTTAAAAAATTTTATTTTATTTTTATAGAAGCACTATACCTGTTCTTAAGGAAAATAACTTTGGCATCTGTATAAAGGATGGAATGGAATGTGGAGAGAAATCTGAGGTTTAATAGGCCAATTAGGAGGCCTTTGAATTGGTCCAGATGAAAGATCACTACTTAATATATTTTCTGGACTACTTCACTAGTTGCCCTGCCTAACTGAAGATGACTCTTGTTTTGAGGTTTGCTCTCCTGATTTCTGAATTTCTGGCTGGCATCATCACTTAAAAAAACCCATATTTTTATTTCATTAAATATTTCACAGTTATGGATAAAAATATTTAACATTCATTTTTCAAAAATTTCAGTTCCAAATTCTCTCCTCTCTTCCATCTTGAGAAGGCAAGCAACATATCGATTATATTTGTGAGGTTATATAAAACATATTTCAATATTAGCTATGTTGCAAAAGAAAATACATAAAAAGAAAAACAGAGGAATTTAAAAATCATGCTTCATCTTACACTCAGAATTCATTATTTCTCTCTCTCTGGAAGTAGACAGCATTTTTCATCATGTAGCTTTAGAATTGTTTTTGACCACTGTAACTCAATCTTTCACTGTTGATCATCCTTACAAAACTTACAATCCCTACAATAATTTCCTGGTTCTGCTCACTTCACTTTGCATCAATTCATATAAGACTTCCAAAGTTTTTCTTTTGTCATTTCTTACAGAACAAAAGAATTCCATCACAATCATATGCAACAAGTTGTTCAATACCAAATTGATGGGCAGCCCTTCAATTTCCAATTCTTTGCCACCACAAAAAGAACTGCTATGAGTATTTTTGTACAAATAGTTCCTTTTCTCTTTCCTTTAATCTCTTTGGGATACAGACCTAATATTGCTGGGTCAAAGGGCATGCACAGTTTTGTGTTCCTTTTCATGTAGTTCTCTAGGATAGTTGGACTAGTTCACAATTCCATAAAAATGGATTAGGGTCATCACAATTTCCTGAAGAGCCCCAGCCATGTTGTTCACTTTAGTCTCAGCTCAACTCACTCTTCAAACTACTGGTAGTTTAACATGCTTAGAGTTCCAGTAGAAAGAGTCCTGACAAGGAACTGAAGTATATGGGTTCTAGTCCTGCTTGTAACACTAACTTAATATGTTAGCTTTGCCATATCACGATTTCACCCTGTCTCAATTTCTCCATCTGCAAAATAAGAATAATAGTACCTGCCTTAAATATTTAATATAGTTGGTAAGTGAATTAATTGAAGAAAAGCTGACCAAAAAAGCTAAATAATCAGTATAAACCCAATGTTAAAAAAGCAACTCCTAACTACTACTATGTAAAAAAAATTGGCCTATGAAAAGGCCAAACACAATGGTGTTTTCTCAGTCCTCATCCTTCTTGACTTCTTTGCAGCCTATGACACCATTGCTCACCTTTTTCTCCTTGATACTCTCTTCTCCTTAGGTTTTTAGTGCACTCCTCTCCTAGCTGCTCCTATTTATAAGACTTCATCTTAATCTGCTTTGCTGGTCAAAAGATGGAAGCATACCTACATACACACACACACAAATGTGTGTGTGTGTGTGTGTGTGTATATATATATATATATATATATAGTTCACTCAATAGGAAAAATAAGAGGGAGTGGGAGATTTAGAGGGAGAACACATTAAGAGATGGATTAATTCTAAGCAAAACAAATTAAGGATGTACAAAATTATAGCTCTTTTTGAGATGGCAAAGACTGGGAACACGAGCTGATGGCAATCAATTAAAGAATGGCTGAATGAGTTATGACATATAAATATGAGAGAAAAGGATATAGTTTCTGAGGAAACTGGAAAAACTTGTATGAACTGATACACAGCAAGGTGAACAGAATCAGGACACGATTTAAACAATGACAATATTATGGTAAAGACAAACAACTTCTAAAAATTAGGATTTTTGACTGCCTTAATAACTAACTACTTTTTCCAGAGGATTAGTAATGGACCATTCTCTCTGCCTGACAGAGAGATAAAAGACTCAGAGTGCAGAATGAGACACATTTATTTGTCTGTGTCTATTTATATGACATAGTCAAGACTGAAATTTGTTTTGCTTGACTATACAATGTTTGAAAAAGATGTTTTGTTTTTCTTTCATTCACAAGGGGAAAGGAAGGGAGGAAATAAGGTAGATTTTTACAAAGTGAAAAAAATGTGTAATTAAAAAAATAATATTTAGTCTAAAAAATTAAATTCATAAAATCTTTGCTGTCAATTTCTCTTTTATTTTACTAACTATATTTGTTATAAAAGGAAGCTTCCATTTTATGGGGAAGGGGGAAATTTAATGGAAAATGATAAGAGATTTAGAAAACAAGTGTATTGGGGGCAGCTCAGTGGATTGAGAGCCAGGCGTAGAGACGGGAGGTCCTAGGTTCAAATCTGGCCCCAGACACGTCCCAGATGTGTGACCCTGGGCAAGTCACTTAACCCCCATTGCCTACCTCTTACCACTTTTCTGCCTTGGAGCCAATACCCAGTATTGACTCCAAGACGGAAGGTAAGGATTTAAAAACTAAAAAATTAAAGAGAAAAAAAAAAGAAAACAAGTGTATCAAAAAAAAAACTAATACAACTTACAGAAAAAAATTTCAGAAGGGGACATAAAAATGGCAATTTTGTCACTGTCAAAATTCAAATAATTAAAACATCGCATGTAACATTAAGTTCATGATTTCATATACAACCTTTTCTTTTATTCTTCTAAGCTGAAATGTATTTTTAAAATTTTTTTTTATTTAAAGAAAGGCTTTGGATAAGGCCACAGGTAATAGAGAATACACCAAAAGTAGTACCAAAAGCCAGAGTGGGCGATTGCAGTTACATCCTTCACTAGAAAGTTGGGCCTTACCTAATTTTATTTTTTGGACACAGAAACCAAAGACCTCATATTCTATATATCTCAGAGAAACTGCAATTCAAACTGAAGAAAGGAGTAATAACACTGGTTGGAACCTAGATCTTCTGAAATATATTAACGGTTATTAAAATATTAAATTTATTTTAAATCAGAAGAATCTTCTGTCTCATTTTAATAAACTTTTGAAATATGCTGAACATGAGAATGTTTTGTTTTTTTTTAAAACCCTTACCTTCTGTCTCAGTATCAATTCTAAGAGAGAAGAATGGCAAAGGCTACACAATCTCAAGGTTAAGTGACATGCCCAGGGTCACACAGCTAAGAAGTGTCTGAGGCCAACTTTAAATCCAGGACCTTCCATCTCAAGGCCTGGCTCCCAATCTAATGAACCACCTAGCTACCGGTGTGTTTGTTTTTTAAAATCTGTACTTTCTGTCTTAGTAACAATTCTAAGGCAAAGGGAAAGGACTTGGCAAATGAGGCTAAATGACTTATGCAGGGTCACACTGCTAGTGTTTGGAGCTAGATTTTTTTTTTTTTTTTTTAACCCTTACCTTCTGTCTTGGAGCCAATACTGGGTTTCTCCAACTTTTCTCACACACAAACATAATCAAGCCAAATGCATCCTAGCAGAGTTCCCAGAGCCTTCCTCACAACCTACCAGATATTTCTAATTACAAAGGGAATGGGAGCTCCAAGAGTGGAGGGGCCACCTAGGGGCTTTTCTTCGTTTTCCTAGCAGCAGAGACTTAAAGGAGGGCACGGAGATCAGTGTGGTGGGTAACAGGTGCTAACACATTTTCCTCCAACTTTAGCAGCCTGGTGAAGTCTACTGGACCTGCTTTCTAGGAAAAATATTTTCAAATGATAAAACTAGAAATAAAATAAAATGCTAAGGAAACCAATTATATTGAAATGCAATTATCCAATTGTTTGTGGAACAAGCTCTCGGACTCCAGGTTAGGAAGTCTCCATTCAAGCATAAAACAGTAATTTCCACCAATTTTTAAACACTTCTTTTTTTTAATTTTGTGTTCCAAATTCTCTCTCCCATCCCTCAGAGGGCACCAAAGACTTTTTCTTCCATAACCTCCCTCCCCCTACAAACACTCTAAATTCAAACCAAAAATGACCATATCGCAGCAACTAAGCAAGAGGGGCCGCTCTGAGCCTCAGTTTCCTCCGCGAGGCCCATCCGCCCCTCCCCCTCCAGGACACTCCTGGGGCTTTCCCTCCCATCCAGGCCTCGCTGAGAAGGTGTGGAAAGTCTTACCTTTGTCGCCACTGGATTTGGCTCAGACCCTGGGGGTCGCTGCAACCTTTAGCCCAGGACCCTGAACCACGCCTCAAACCTTGGGAGCTACGTGGACAAGAATGAGAGACAAGAGGAAATGAGGACTGCGCCTGCCCACGGCTCAAGGAGGGAAAAGAGGCACGCGCTCCCGGGCTGTTCTGACCCTATTGCGCAAGCGTGAAGAGCTGGGTGGGGAGGAGCTAGTAGAATGAGGACGGAAGCGTGAGAGGAGGGGGAGAAAGGATGGCAGAGGGGGAGGGGAAAGGGGAAAGGGAAAGGGAAAAGGAGAGAACCAGGAAGGGAAGGAGAAAGGATGAGAAAAGAAGGAAGGAGGAAGGGAGAGAAAGAAAAAAGCAAGAGGGATGAGAAGGAAAAGGAAGACGGGAAGGGGAGAGGAATAGAGAGAAAGAGAAAAAGGGAGGAGATGAGGAGAGGCGGTAGAAGGGAATGTGTGATGAGAATTGTTCATTCTTCATTTCTTTTTATTAATTTTAAAAAACTCATTCACTCCAAGGCAGAGGAGTAGTAAGGGCCAGGCAATGGGGGTTAAGTGACTTGTCCAGGGTTATGTGATGCTTTTTCTTTCTGTCTCTTCTCCCACCCCTTCCCCTTTCATTCCATCTCCCCCTCTCCCTGTCACTTTCTCTTTCCCTCTTCTTTCTTCCTCCCTTTCCTCTTCTCCCTATCTCTCTTTGCCTCTACCTCTCTCAAGTCCTTTGCCCTCTCTCCTTGACTATATTCTCTCTGTCTCTTTCTTTCTCTTACAAATATATTATACATATATGTTTCAGAGCAAATAAAAATTTAGAAATTAACCATCAGTCTAAACTACACATTTTAAAATATTCTCAGAAACAATCCTATCAGCAGGACTGCTGCTAAAAACTTTGTCATTTCTTTCTTGTTTCATTATTGTCTTTGTACTCCCTAGTTCTTAATACAGGGGCCAACACATAGTAGGTGCTTAATAAATGTTTATTTCTTTTACCATGCTTTTTGATAGTTAAAAAAAAAATTGATGACCTGCAGTCTTTTCATTAAGATGGCTCCATCTGGTGTCCTGACAGAGCTATGCTTAGATATTCTTGACCATTTAAAAAAAAAATTTTTTTTTAGCCAGTGGTTAAATAGCTTATCCAAGGTTACCCACCTAGTAAATGTCTGACACTGGGTTTGAACTCAAATCTTCCTGACTCTAAGCCCAACCTTCTATCCACTAAGCCAAGTCTACAATTATAAATACACATGGTGGTAGTTTTTTGGGTTTTTTTTAAACCTTTACCTTCCCTCTGTGTGGAGTGAATCTCAGAAAATTCCACTCTACACACCTCTTAGAAACATTACTGTGTATTAGTTCCAAGGCAGAAGGGTGGTCACATAGCTAGAAGTGTCTGATGCCAGATTTGAAATCAGCATTTCCTACCTCTGGACCTGGCTCTCTATCCACTGGGCCACCTAGCTGCCCTAATATGACTGGTGTTTTTTTAGTTAATAGCAAAACAGAAATCAGAATGTATAGATAAGAGAATATATACCAGACAACAGAGAGTGAAAGAGGTCTCCCACTAGGAGTGAGATAACAACTCGACTGAGAAAGAGAGTTCTAGATCTTTCACCTAAGAGGGAATTCCCTGAAATCTCTAGAGCAGTAAGTAGGGGACCAGGATACGATGGAAAATTCCCTGTTGCTCTCATGTTAGGGTCTTCCCAGTCTTTTCTTCAGCAACCCAAAGTAAGGTTGGCATGGCACCACCTCAACTCACAAAGTTTTGAGGATCAAAGGAGAAAACCCATGCAAAGCAATTTGTAAGCCTGAAACTGCAGTATAAATGTTAGCTATCATCAGCGAATACTGTCAAAGACTAACAAAAAGACAGCTAATGCAATGGACTGCAACTCCTCAGTCTAGCTCCAAAGTCTCTTCTAGGTGGCAAAACTATACTTCTCTAATGTTCCCACTGCAAATACAGGCTACCCTGGGATAAAAGAAGCTCCTTTTCTTGTCCAGAAATGCCTTCATTCCAGAGAGAAGGGCTGAAATGAATATTTCATAGTTTGAATGTTTAAGGCATTTACAAATGTAGTTAGAAATGGGATCATTTATATTATTTGTGAAAAGACCACTAGCTGGCACTGGTGGACTGTAAGGTCGAAATTAAACATGATAAAATCACATTGCATGTTCAGACAACATAAGTAAATTTTAAAAGTTGTCAGTAATTTTAAAAAGTGTTGGTAAAGAGTCAGTTTGGGGACAGGGCAGCTAGGTGGATTGAGTGCCAGGTCCAGAGACAGGAGGTATCAAATCTGGCCTCAGACACTTCCTAGCTGTATGGCCCTGGACAAGTCATAGAACCCCCCATGGCCTAGTTCTTACCACTTTTCTGCCTCAAAACCAAAATATTCAATATTGATTCTAAGACACAAGAAAGGATTTTAGAGGGGGGGGAAAAAGAGTAAATGCTAAAGATAAAAAAAGACAAGCTAGAAATAGCATCTTGCACTTAGGTCTTCGCCCCTATTCTAGACAACCGGTTATGTTCATCTTCTATAAAAGAAAGCATTAGGTGGAATGATCCTTTCTGCTCTAGCATTTCTTAACTCTACAAGAATGAATCGTTGAGGTGAATTTTCATTTTTAAAAAAATATTATAATGTAAAAATTGCCACTTGCCATTCTTGTCTGAAGATGTAGTGCTTTTAATTTTAGTAGTATCGATATGGGGAAACTTGTTTAGTGTTTTAAAACTGACCTAGAAGAGGGATTGGGAAATGGATAAAAGGACATTTTCTCAGATGCCTAGATCCAGGCCCCTCTGATGCCCATAAAGTATGTGCACATGACCAAGCTGATTACATCAAAGGTGAGGGGCATGGAAGGAGATAAAGGAATTAGAGGCCCCACATAGCACAATCCCCTGGGGTTTTGACTAAATAAAAGAGTTATAAATTCAATGTTGTGGTCACCAAACTCAAAATATTATCCCTAACCCAGAAAAAAACTGTCAGCAGCTTTTATTTATGACAAAGAAGAGAGTTGAAGTATGAAATGTAGGAGTGAAAGAGGTAAAGAGTTGCCTAGCCTACCCTAAGTGCTGATCCAATGAAATTCAGCTCTCTCCCCTATAAAGTTCCAATCTCCACTTGGAAGTCTGTGTTACTCACCAGCAAGCCAATGTAGGATCCAAAGAAGAGTCTCTCCCCAGAACTCATGCCAAAGGGAGTGTCCCACCAAAGCACCAAAGAGCAGAGAGGGTCTCCTCACAGAGCGACCAAGGCAGAAAACTCTCTAAGTCAGAAGTCCTGAGGAAAATCTAAAGGAGAAGTCCCCAGGAGCAGTCCTCCAAAGAAGTTCAAAGGAGAAGTCCCAAGGGGCAGTCCTCCAAAGAAGTCCAAAGGAGAAGACTGGAGGATAGGAAGTTCCAGACTTTTTATAGTCCTTTTCCCACAATTACTTCTTGTTCCTTCCCCTCTTCACAGGGGCCAATCACAGCTTCCAAACTGCCTAGCACTGCCCATGGGAGCAGTGTCTGTGGGATCCACCTCTTGTCCTCTGAGGGTATAAACTCTTATCAAAGGATTCATAAGTTTCTGACTGAGTTAAAAGGGTGGAGCTCTCTAAGTAAGTGACTTGTGAATTCTCTTACTTGATGGCTAACAAAATGTTAAGTAGGGGTTTCTTGATTGATTAATTCAAAATAGACAAAGAGAATAAAGAATTACCTTTCACACCACTAAGCCACCTAGCTGCCCCTAAACCATTGAGGCATTGCCTGCATCTTGCTCCTCTTGTAGAGATATAAATCCTGGAGGAACTTATTTTTTGAGTTAGTTGAATGGATGGGAAGGGAGGCAGAAAGAGAGGGAAAAGAATGAGGTTGTACCCATTTGGGAATATGTGCTGATATTACCTTTCTTACTATATTATTGATTTTAAAGTCACACTACCATTCTTAGAAAGACATGTCAGAATCAAATGAGATCACATATAAAGCATTATGGACAGATAGGTGGTATAGTGGGTAGAATGCCAGGCCTAGAGTCAGGAAAACTCATCCTCTTGAGTTCAAATCTACCTTCACTAGCTGTGTGACTCTGGGCAACTCACTTTACCCTGTTTGCCTAAGCTTCCTCATCGGTAAAATGAGCTGGAGAAAGAAAAGGCAAACTGCTCCACTATCTTTGCTAAGAAAATTCTAAATCAGATCAGGAAGTCAGACATGCCTGAAATGACTGAAAACATAAAAGCATTATGCAAATCTTATGGTACTATATAAATTCTATTTTCATTATCATTATTATGTCACCCATTTGCCCAATGGCTCCCCCTCATTATTTCAGTATCTTCTTAGACCAAAACATTCCTCTGTAGCTGCCATTCCCCAGTATGTGTTGTCTTTACTATTAGAAAGGTAAACTTCTTGAGGGTAGTAAAGTATCTCCAACTCTGAGCATAGCACTTAAAAATACTTTTTCAATGCTTTTTTTTTTTGAGGGGAAATTGTGAAGAGGGCCTAGATCTGACAGTAAGGTGAGAAATTGAGCATTTAGATTTGAATTGGCTCCAGAAGTTCCTGGTTTCTGTAATGCAGGGTTGCTGTTAGAATCCCTTGCATTTAATGACCCAGGACAATTCTGAAGGATTTATGGAAAAGAACGCTACCCACATTCAGAGAAAGAACTACAGGAGTGGAAACAGAAGAAAAACAACTGCTTGAACACATGGGTTGAGGCGGACATGATTGGGGATGTAGACTTGAAACTACCACACCAATGCAACTATCAACAATTTGGAAATAGGTCTTAATCAAAGACACATGTTAAAACCAGTGGAAATACACATCTGCCATGGGGGGAAAGGGGAAGTCAGGGGGCGAAGGGGAAAGTAAGAGCATGAATTATGTAACCATGTTAACTTTTCAAAAAAATAAATATTAATAAATGCTTAAAAAAAAGTCTATGGGACTCAGCAAAAGCAAAAAAAAAAAAAAAAAAAAAAAAAAAAGAATCCCTTACATTTGCAAAAATAACAGAAGCAACCCTGACAGTTAGGGAGACGGAATGTTGACCCAGCCAGCCAGTGGTCTCACGACAAAAAAAAACTGTTGGAGCCTGAGACTATAAATATCCCTAGAGTACCATCCTGTAGGTGCTGATTTCCTTTGACCTGACCCAGACATCCTGCTATCCCCTGCATCTCCCCATTGGGCCCTGGGAGGAGGGAATTTTGGTGGGAGGAGAATGTGGGAAATTAGTTTCTTTAGGCAGGTAGGGACAACCTTAGACCGGACCATCACCCTCCTTTGTTAATCCTCTAAACTCTTCTACATCAGGGCAGTGAAATTTATCCCTGGCTGAGGGGCTGGTTCCCTCATCCTGACCTCTACCTTCTGTGAACGCCCCTCCCACCCCCACCCCCTAGCACTGGCTTCAACCCTAGAAACAGTTCCAGACCCTAACCCTCTTCCCTCTGCTTACCCTTGCCTTTAATAAACCCCTAGCCTTTATCAAAAAGCTTCTTTTGATTTATTATACCATCAACTGGGGCCAAGGCAGAAGAGGGAAAGATAACTTTCCTTTATTTCCTGAGGGATAAACTAGGCATCCATCTTGGCCAGGAAGGGAACCAGGTTCACTTCTTGTGGCTTGAAGTTTCTCTCCAGAAGGGAGGGGCTTCTTAATCCTCCCCTCAAGGGAGCCTAGTAACATCAGGGAGGCTGACTAAAACCTTTCAGCCAGACCCACACAATCTCTGGCTGACCCAAGTCAACCTGTACAAAGTTATAGTCTCCCTGCTTAGAAGACCCAGCTGATACCACTCAAGCCCTCAATATAAGCCTCTATTAGCTAACCTTATTATTCCTTCATTACATTTCAAACAAAATGGGGACAAAATGAATCAGATTAAAATTGCCATTAGAAATACTAATAATTTGAACCCAAATCCAAGAGGGGGGGTTCACCATGGACTGCTACATTTATTTTGATATTATACTTAAATTTAACTTATTGATTCAGTTTTGCATCTCAAAGTTCAGTGATAAGTGGAGAAATGATGAATTCCTGTGAGCTCACTGAAAACAAAGACAATCAGATTAAACCTATCTCATACCCTAACACCTCACCCAATGTCAGGGATAAACATGTGTGGAATGAATGGAGTAGAATTTAAAAGTATTCTGCTTACCTGAACCCTTTGATAAGACTTATAATTTAATTTATACCAATATTCTTTCTACTGATGCAAACTACAGCCCAGCTATGTCTTCTCATCTTTTACAATTCTCATCCATGTTCTCCCATAAGTCCTCCAGAAGTATCTATCAAATGTGTGAGAGGTCAAAGCCCTTTCGTTTAGTTGCCAAGTGGTGCATCAAAAATGTCCTTCCTACCTACCTATCTCTTCCAGTATTCTCCCTTTTCTCCTCTGCCCTCCTTCACTGTCTGGCTTATCTCCTGTCATTAAAAAAAACTTCCCTTTGAGGAGGGTGGGAGGAGACGAAGGAAAGAACATGATTCATGTAACCATGGAAAAATGCTCTAAATTAATTAAATAAATAAACGAATTCTTAAAAAAAAAAAAAACTTCCCTTCACTCGATTTTGTTCCACAACTTTTGATGGAAGAAAAACATGCAAACATGACTTTCTCTAGAAGGTATTCCATCTCTGATCCTCCTCCTCCAGAGCCATTTGTGTCCATTCCAACTATTCCATCACCCCTGAGTCCTGCCTTGACCTAGGTTAGATGGGATGGGCTTACTCTCTGCTTCGCAATGACATTTAAAGAAACTTCCTCCTTCTGCAGCTATCACTCCATGATCTCTCCTTTCATACTCACTCCATCTAATTCAACCATTCTGGCCAATGAACTATTAAAACTATTATGATTAAAAATGATGGTTGAGATCAAGAGGAAGAATAGTATTTTAATAAAAGCCATGCTGATAGAGATAAACTGACCACTCGCCTGTAAGAAAAACCTATTCCCAACTTCACCTCAGCCATTTCCCTTCCTCTCTCCTCAAGCTCAGGTAACTAAAGAGGAAGTTCCAAGTCACTTCCCCCTAATTTCAAACAGTCCCTCACCTTAAATACATCATCCAAAACCGGAAACCCATTAGGGATCACAGGAAATGTAGTTTATATGTGTGGTATACGGTAATAATGGAACACTAGTGTACCAGAAGAAATGATGAATAAGACGAGTTCAGAAAAACCTGGAAAGACCTTATATGAACTCATGCAAAATAAAGTGAGCAGAACCAGAAGAACATATATACAATAACAAAAATATTATATGATGATCCACTGTGGACAAAACTATTATCAACAAAACAAGGTTCCAAGATAAGAGCAAGAGGCTTGTGACAAAAAATGTTATACACAACCAAAGAAGGAATTAGTTGGAATCTAATTGGAGATTGAAGCACATCATCTTTCACTTTATTTCCTTTATGAGTTTTTTATTGTATGCGTGATATGTGTCTTCTATCATGGCATGAGGAATATGGAAATATGTATTGCATGAAAGCACTGGTATAACTTATATCAGATTATTTACCAACTCAGTGAAGAAGAGGGAGAATCTGAATTGCAAAATGTCAGAAAACAAATGTCAAAAATTGTTTCTATTGAAAAAAAATTTTTTTAAAGCATAGTGTTTTAAAGTTGGCAAGCACCTTAGAAAAATGATCTCATTTTTTTTTTCTCAAGAATCCCAGGATATAGGTGCTATTATTATTCCCATTTACAAATGAGGAAACAGGTTGAGTTTTTACCACTCAACCTGTTTTTATAATTAATAGATATAATATATAATATAATTATGTCATAAATATATTATATTTTATATATTATATAACCTATCATATAATATAAATAATTTGTGATTTGCTTAAGCTGGAGGCAGAATTTGACCTCTAGACTTTCTGATTCCATGTCTAGCACTCTATCCACTGTGCTACCCAACTACCTATGGGAAAACAAACCAGTCCAGCTGTTTACTCATAGGCTTATTGGCAAAAATAAAAAATTTAATTGTAAAGATCTTGTTCATTCTGTCTTTCTAAAAACTAACAAGCATGGTAGTATCAACTGCCCATCAAACACTCAACTAAAATCTAAGGAGCAGCTGGCAGTGCTGCCTTATTTTATGATCCCAAGACTGGCATTTATTTATGAGCAGGCCAGAATGTCCCAGATGGCTTTACAAGGATGCCAGGAGAGAAGCATAGAAATGGTGCTTGCTACAACAGGTTAACTGCCTGGGCAAGATGCTATGCACAAGCTGGAGCAGTGTAATAAATCAAGACTTGGGATGATAGAGATAATGGCATTCATCAGTAGTACTAAGGAATAGTGGAGAATTGTCCTAGATTATGTCTCTATTGTGTAAATAGAATTAGCTCCAGCCCATTAATAGTCAAAAATCTATTCAACCCAGCGTGCTAATGATGTCACTCCCACCTCCCTTAGTGGGGAGGGGAGACGAGTTACCCACACGTGACAATAAGTAACAAATCAAGAATAAGGGACTGCCCTTTGGGCAGTCCAAATCAATGTAGAAACTGCCATTTGTCCATTTGAATTAGAGGTGGACCACAGGAAGTGATGAAAGACACGATCTCTTTAAGTAAGTTAGTGAACTTCCTGTGGGGGCAGTTGCCGACTTGAACTGGGAGCAGAAGCATCTCCTGAGACCACAGACAGCTTACACTCTGTATTGTCACATGGGTAAGTTAGGCTGACTTCCTTGGCCTAGCTGGGCCAATTCTAAACTCTGCCTATCTGGCTGTTGGGCCTTGTGGCTTACAGCTTCATTTATTAAGCTTTTAACCTTCTTCTCTCCCTTTCTCTTTATTCCTACTTTTTACCTACCAGATTGTAAATAAACTCCTCAACCCGATGCTGACTTAGGTCTGATTTAATTACGGAATCAACCTGAATTGTTGATTCCTGGCGGCCACATATTTTTAATATATAGCTATAATAACTAATTTTTAATTCTTACACTATCTGGCAGAAAGGAATTCAAATATATGTGTTGGCTCCATTTTAAGAAGGGTCAAATAGTGTTTAAAGCAGAAAGGGTATGGCAAACGGTAAGGCAAGCCCAGATAATGTCATGGACTAAATGATCTATCTTTTAAGGACACGTTTGAAAAAAAAAAAAAAGATCAGAAGCACTGTTTTCAAGCATGAGTGATGTAATCTGGTGGTTTTGTGTATGTGTGTGGTAAAATTTCCTTGATGATTCAGTTACTGGGGCCATCTGAGTTAATAGAATGTTTAAATTATAATATAGGCTAAAAGAAATATCATTTGAACAGTTACAGCTTATAGTTATAATCAAACAAATCCACGAGTACTGGGTAGAGTTTTTTCTGGAGGGTGTCTTTGGAATCAGTGTTTACAAAGTGCCTTGATGCAAGGCACTTCCACTGCAATGTGGTACAAATGATTATTGGTTTCACTAAGCTTTTCCTTAAAAAGAGTGGGTATGAAGTAAAACCAGTCCAGTTCTGGGGCAATTATAATGAATTTTGAATCCAACTGATATTTATCCTGACATACAAATGTCATAGTTTAGTAGACAGATTTCAAAGAGCCAAGCAAGAGTCTACCAGGAAAGCTTCCAATTCTAAAAACACAGTCAAAAGTCAAAGGAGGTTAAGGAGAATACTGGAAGTGGTATAATGGAAACCAAACCAAATCATCCCCTTGTCTGCTCCTTCCCAAAAAGAGAAAGAAAATGGTGATAACTTCTGGGTCAGACATCTCTTCCTGAGTCAGACCCCTTCTCCCAAAGCATTCTCTACTACAAACTATTATAATTTTTTATTACCATTAGACCAAGCATCTACTAAACCAAGTCCCTATTTATACATACTCAAGAGAGGCAGGCTCCTTTAGTAGAAAGTATATTGTTTTAAAGCAAACAGTTTAAGAACGAGCTCTTCCATTTATCAGAAGTATAACTTCAAGCAAGACACAAGCTAAGGGTCAGCCACCTCATCTGTAAAATACAGATTTTAATGTTTGTGCTAACTAAATTAGAATGTTTTCTTTTTTAAATTACCTGCTTAAGTTTGGGTGTATATATGTTTTTCAGTCGTTAACTAAATTAGAATGTAATCAAACATCTTACCAACAGAGATGTTTTATTCTTGTCTTTGTATTTCCAGAACTAGTACAATACCTGGAGAAAAGTAGGTGCACTTAAGATATACTTGCTGACATGGCTAATATGAAAAAATGTTCTATAAGACTTCATACTTCATGTATATATTTAATGAGTATCATACTGTATGCCTTCTCAATGAGTCAAGGGGAGGGATGAGTGCAAGGAAGGAATTGAAAACTTAAAAAGAAATTAAAAAAAAAAAAGAAATCTAAAATAAAAATTAGAACTAAATAAAAGATATAATTAGTTATTGGCAGAAAGCCTGAAAGCAAATACATGAAAGTATGTAAGTGAAAACTGTTCTTCCTCCTGAAATCTCAAATAGTATTTCTCTTTTAGAATATACTCACCCTTTCTCCCACCCCCTGACTACCACCACCTGTTGGGCTTTTGATAATATGCTTGTTTAAATAGTGCTGAATATTCAGTGGCAGACAATGAACAAACCTAGAGAAACATCCCACCCCAAAATTTTTTTAAAGATCTAAGAGGGAAAAAAGTATCAGACAAGTGACTTTTTTCAGTGAGTCTTTTTAACCACACAGTGACAGCACAAAACCATTATGTACATTCCAGATTCCAGTTTACAACTATTACAAAATGATTCTTGGGATTTTTGAAAGAATACTGCTGTGACTGTGATTTAAAGTACATGTCAAAACCATAACATCAACTTGAAAAGATTGCCTTTCCTCCCCAAGTTTTCCATAGTCTTAATAATGTCATAACAAAATATGACACAGTGTTAGAGCCTGCTCAGACTTAAAAAGAATCTCTCATTATGTGGAACTTGATGCCACATGCTATCATATTAAAGGAACCATCAACATAACAGTGATTGCTAATTTCTACAATGAGGCACTTTTGTTTGTATTTTACATTTCCAAAACATGAGTATAATATATTGGCCAGTAGCTGTTGCTACTTCCCACTAGCCCTTTGTGCTTAGGCTTCCAAACATAATCCCTGTATTCTTAAGGAGTCCAGTAAACCCAATCCAAAATATTTCAGATGTCAGTTGCTGAGATCTTCTGTAGCCAAATCCCACTAACATTCTTCAAATCCAGAATTTTTTGATCCTGCCAATATGAGGCTGTGTTTATGTACATTCATCAATAAGTTTCAGTATCACAGGTTGGATAAAAACATAGCTAAAGAGTTAACTTAGTTGTTACCTATTTAAAAACAGAAAATGAAAAAAGCATCCCAGCAAGATCACAGCAGAATGTTTTGGAATGCAAAATCTGAGGCTTCTTCGGTAACTTCCCACGTCGGCCTAGGATCTGGATATTAAATTTACTTGGCAACGTCCACTGCAATAAAGGCAGCTGTATCTCTTTCAGGAACCCTTTTTATAAAAAGGATAACATGTCCATGAGCTAATGCTTCCAAAGTAGAAATCCAGTTGAGGACTGCCCAACACACCTGTTATTTTTTGATATATCTATTAAACAGCTCAGCTGGTCTGGGTGTTGCATCTCTTGCCATCTTTATGGGATGTTTCTCTTTATTTCTTTAGGCCTTGGATCCTGAGGCATCACGTCAGAAAGATACGGTAGTCATCTCGTAAACGTGGAGGTAAGCTCTTTTAATTTCCTATACCCCAATCCGTTCAGTACCAACTTCCTTATGGATCCTCCTTCTGGGAAAAATCTTCCGCTTGAGTGCAATTAGCTAAATAGTAGAAGAAAGGAAGGCAGAACATGGCTCTTAAATCTCCAAAATGGGCATTAAAACACACCAAGTAACAGAAGGTATGGCAGCATCAGCTACACATCAAGCTCAGCAAGCCAACCCTCTACATATTTTGAATCCTGCCAACCCCGGAAAATATTCATTAGCCTGTAGAATTTCCAGGAGCCTACCCCAAATCTATATTGCATAAAGAAACTGAAAGAAGTATAGCCTGTGAGCTCTGTACTCATATTTTAAATTATTATGAATTTATTGATGAAGCATAATTTCTTCAAGGATCTGAAGCCCATGCCTGGCTGTGTTAGGATGAGCGCTTTTTTAAGGAGATGGCTGACTGTTAAGTAAAAGTAAAAGACAACTGGAGTAGCTGGGTGGCACAATGGATAGAATACCAGGCCCAGAGTTGAGAGGACCTGGGTTCAAATAAAACCCTAGACACTTCCTAGCCGTGTTGTCTTGGGCAAGTCACTTAACCCCAAATGCCTAGCCCTTCCTGCTCTTCTGCCTTAGAAGAGTTACTTTATAGATTCTAAAACAGAAGGTTAAGAGTTGAAAAAAGGAAAAAAGGAAAAGACAACAGAGTCTATGTTTCTAAGTCTAAAAATGTACATGAGATGGTTTTTAAAAGCTTTGGAAAACTTTTATTACATGTATAGTGAAGAAATAATAATCAATTTAGATTTTATATAGACACATATACAAGCAACTACAGGTTCTACATATATACAGTTCTATATAAATATAAGGCTTACAAAATATAGTGGCATCAGATGACATGAAAATTAGATACAGAAACTGAAAAAAAAATGATTAAGTATCTCTAAGGATTGGGCGGATTTGGCATCAGAATCAGGAAGGTTCTAATATCCCTCTCTTTTGATAATATTTATAGGAGTATAACTTGAGCCACCAATGGTCATCTCTTGAGTCTTCGAGTCAAAGATATTACTGGCAATAAGTTTTAAGGTTGCCTAAGCAAAAAGAGTACATTGTTTGATGACATCTGAATACCATATATCTCAAATCTTGTTGAAGTTTTAAGATTTTATAGATTGTAAATTTATATAATTTTCTCAAAATTATTAGATGTTGGTGTCCCCCCAAAAATAGGGCCTAGCATTTAGCTAAAGCTCATGAAACTTACCTGCTCAGCGAAAAATGAGAATATAGTAAACATGATCAATGTTACAAGTACACAATGGGTCCAAAATTTTAATTTATCTCTATATGCTCTCCTGCAAAGAGAAAGAAAGAAACAATTATATTTATCCCAAGCAACTTTAGGCTGTAGTAAAAATATTTATCATTCTTTAAATAAATGAATATGGGAAGGATGTATGGTTTCACTACTGTAGGGAACCTCCTTATGAAAAAGCCCTCCATTAATGCAGACAAGGATCTGTCACTAACTCCTTTGAAAAGTCCAGAGAGTAACCAGAGGCACACAAAAGGGAAGTGTTTCATCCAGGGTCACAGAGTGTTAGAGGTATGAGCTGAACCTAGATTTTCTTGATTCTAAATCCAGCTAATATGTTATTCATTATGCTCTCCTTCCCCTAACAGATCCATAATAACTTCAAAAACATTATTTGCGCTATCTCCTTTTGAAGGTACTTTTTTCAAAATTTAAAAATAATCATCCAACATAAAAATTAAGCTTGTTTTTCCAGTGTCATATACTATTATTTTCCCTTTGTGAAAGGAATCACTTAAGAGAGAGACTTTAAGTGGAAAGCAAGTATTTGAAGCACTTGAGTCTGACCTCAATAAGGTTTTCTAGGTAACTTTTTTTAAAGCAATACACCAACTAGCTCTGTCTCCTGCCATCCTTTAATCATTTCTTTCCCAAACTGCAGGCTTCTATCAAAATGAGAAGACATATCAAATAGTTCAAAGTGCTCTGCTGGAAAGGAAGGCTGGAAAAGCATTTCATGGTTCTTCTTCTCTAGATGGGGAGGAAGTAAAAATGTTCTTAAGCAATTCTTTAAATTTCTGGAAGGAAGGAAGCACTATGACCCACAAGCAACTTCCTCTCCTATTAAGAAGAGAAATAGGGGGCAGCTGGGTAGCTCAGTGGAGTGAGAGCCAGGCCTAGAGACAGGAGGTCCTAGGTTCAAAACC
Source organism: Gracilinanus agilis (assembly GCF_016433145.1). Lineage (NCBI taxonomy): Eukaryota > Metazoa > Chordata > Mammalia > Didelphimorphia > Didelphidae > Gracilinanus > Gracilinanus agilis. Next base: position 228,326,254 of record NC_058134.1, on the reverse strand, counting down.
CGGCCTCAGCCACTTCCCAGCTGTGTGACCCTGGGCAAGTCACTTGACCCCCATTGCCCACCCTTACCACTCTTCCACCTATGCAACAATATACCGAAATTAAGGGTTTAAAAAAAAAAAAAAAAGAGAAAAAGAAAAAGAAAAAAAAAAAAAAAAGAAGAGAAATATTTGGATGTTGCCAACACTGTCAATGGCCTTCTTTTAGAATGTCATTGACAAGTGAAAAAGCAAGCATGGAGGAGATTTGGGGACCAATGCACCACTCCACTTAATCTGTATTTGCAAGGTTGCTTTAGGCCAATGGTTCCCAAACTTTTTTGGCCTACCGTCCCCTTTCCAGAAAAGATATTACTTAGCCCCTTGGAAATAATTTTTTAAGAAATTTCAATAGCAATCAATAGGAAAGATAAATGCACCTGTGGCCATCACCACCTCTCTGGATCGCTGCACCCCACCAAGGGGCAATGGTGCCTACTTTGGGAATCACTGCTTTAGGCAGTCTATGTTTCACTGGTCTTTTTCCTCCTCTCCTAGCCCAAGATTACTGTCCTTGGTCTTCTGCTTCTCTCTTTAAACTCTTCCCCTTCCTCTGAAAAATTCACTAACTAATGCTCCTTGCCTCCCCTATTATCTCTGTGCAGGTGAGTCTGTTTACTACACTAACCTAAAGTCAATCTTCCTTCCCAAGTCTGCTTCTAATATGCCCTCCTATTTCTTATCTTATTCCGAATTTGACACACACACAGAATGAGGATTTCCATATACAATGGTGGCCACAAAGGAGACTACATGGAAAACTATGGCTGCTAATTCCAAGCACATATGTTTAAAAAGTCCATAATAATCCCAACCCATTCCTTTCAAAATTTGCTCTGCTTGTCTGGCCTTTCTTCTGTACACAATATTCCTTATTTCTGTTGACCAAAGTCTCAGTTAATCTTTATCCTTCCCTCTTTCTTGAGTCTCAAATTTGACCAATCACAAAGGCCCATCAATTTTCTTCTCCTTCATCCACCCCTGCCTTTCTAAATCCAATGTCATTGCCCTAATTTAAGCCTTACAACTTCATGTTTCCATTATTTCAATAACTTCCTGTCTCTTTCCTCTTCCCTTTAATCGACCTTGCTGAGAACCATTAATGAGATTAATCCTAAAACAACATTTTTGAGCTTCAGTCCACTGCTCATGAACTTTGAATGGTTCTCCAAAGAAGAGGAATAGCTAATATTTATAGAACACGTGAAAGTTTATAGTATATTTTTATATAATATTTCATTTGTAAAAGGGATAAAGTCTAAATTCTTTAGGTTAGCACTCCAAGTCCTCTATAATCAGGCCCCAACTTATTTTTTAGATTCTATCTTTCATTACTGTACTATGGCACCTATGTACACACAAACACACACACATTTACTGTCCCTGAAAAGCTTATTTCCATCTCAATTTGTTATTTATATGGTTCCCTGCCTTTTAAATAGCTCTTATATGATAGAAGGAAACTTGGAAATCAACTTTAATCAAACTCCTTTATTTTATAGATGAGGGCACTGAATCCAAGAGGCTAGAGCTTCTCCCACAGGGTGAAGGAGTTAGCTACAGAGGCTAGCCCAGAGCTTTGTTACACTGGCAGGCCCTTGTCATATGATACCTTGCTACCACCTTTTTAGGACCAATCCTCAATCTTGCCCCTATAAAAAACCCACAATGGACCAATCTTGATGGTATATTCCATGATTATTTGAAACCAACATGACATCTAGAATGCCTTACATATGACAGATACTCTTAAATATTTGTTCTGAGAATAAATTATTGAGTTTCTTTTTGCTAAGCAATCATTGGTTTTTATTTCAGAATTTTTATTTAGAATATTTTGCAACTGAATCTACATAAGTATTGTTTGTGCTTTGGTAGAAATATTCTTTCTCCAAATTTTCCAAGTAAACCATCATATTCTTAGCAATAAGGGAGAGTTTTAGCTCTTCTTTGCCTATCTTTATACCCTTCATTTACTTCTTTTGTCTAAGTTCTATAGCTAGTGTTTTAGAACTATATCAAATAATATCAGAGAGAGTGAGCATCACTGCTTTACATTCTTGGATAACTGGTAAATTCTAGTGTGTCTTCACTACATAGGACACTTGCTTTTTATGATATTAAGAAAAAGAAGATACCTCTGTAATTGTTAGGGTTTGGTTTTTTTTAGAACATGCATATTCTGAAAAGTAAAAACACCTGCTCTCTGTTCATTACCAGCTAATTCTATGATCACTATATGACATAAGAACTTACCATTCCTGGAGCTCATGCATATGAAGGAAACGGTTCCGATATTCCCGTGGCAGCTCAAACTGGGACGGTTGGGGAAACATGGACTCATAAAAATCTCTTAGCACTGCTTTTACTGTCTGTGCATCTTTATGATTGTGATCAATATTGTCATTCAGGCAAACAAATTTTCTGAAAGAATAAACATCTTCTATTAGCTTATATGTTATGCCTTCATAATTTGAAGAAAAAAACCAATCTATCATTCTGAAATGAAAACTAGTAAGAATCAAAGCAAAGCAACAAAACTAGTCATTTATGAATCCTGCGCCTTACTGAATGGGCTAGATGGTATTTCTTAAAACATAAAAAGAATAACAATATAGGTATAATTCAGATCAAATTATTTACCATTTCTGAAAGGGAAGAGGGAAAGGAGGGAAGGAGACAATTTGGATCTTATAATTTCAGAAAACATATGATGGAAATTGTTATTACATATAATTGGGAAAATATCTTTGAATAAAAAAATAATAAAAAATAAAACATAGCATGAGTTCCAAGTCTAAAGTTTCTTAAAATCTTATAAGATACTACATATAAACAATTTCATCAGTAAAGGTACCACGCTTCCACTAATGCTGTTCCCTTCCTGTCAGGAACTTAATAGATGGTCTTTGAGAACATTTGTTTCCAACTTAATGATAAATCTTCCCCAAATTAATGAAACAGGTTCTTAGACTACACACAAACCCATACCTCAGTCTTTTACAATTACTATGTGAAAAGATAGTATTTATTTTATGTAGGTTAGAATGGTTTCCCTTTAAGGATGCCAACTTTAGGATTTAATTGGTCATGGGGAACAGGGATATAAAAAGCCTAGCCTAAATAAGTAGTGTTTTAGAGGTCTTGGTGGTATTCTTTCCCACTCTTCTGCAGGACACCAATTTGATCTTGTTAATGTAGAAAAGGGAGTCAGCAACATTTATTTTTAGTAATTATATTCCCTTTAATTCTTTCACCATAAGTAAAAGAAATTTTAATTCTATTTTATGGGCCGTGAGCATTTCCTTTGATCTCGATCCCAACCATGATAACTGGACTTGACCTTAACTAAGCCTGGTCCAGAACATTTGGCTAACCTGGATCAGAATGAATTTGTGGTGGAAGTGGGGACCCTGGGTTGAAAAGGGAGTCTGACATCCTATGGATACAGCAACTTTAGGCACATATAGACTATCCTCTCAGTGAGATAAGAGGGCCCTCAGTGAACCTGTAGCCTAAAACTAGAATTCCCTGGCTCTTACTAATAGTATAGAAAAGTCAGATTACCAGCATAGGGAAAATTAAAACAAACTGTGAATTCAACAACTAGAGACATATAAATTACAAATGGATAAAATTAATAATATTGAACTATGTTTTTACAATATGCCTTATTAGTCACCCAAAATTTCTATTGCTCCATAACAGACATTATGTGTTTTCCAAGAATATGCCTGCCTGCCACATCAGGAAGATATAAAATTAAAACATAATTAATATACAATAAGAAAAAAGATTTGAGTAGTTCTACCTTCTCCTTACCCCCAGTGTTCTAATGATCCTATTCATTCATTCCTCCCAAAATAGCTAAACTATACTTTTTAATTGACCAGAGCAGTATTTGCCAGTCTCAGGGTGCTCTGAACTTTGATGCTATTGACAGTCTTCTTAAGAGGGCGATGTTTATATTCATTTGACCTTGTTTATATCTTCTGAACATGCTTTTTGAAAAAAAATATATAATAGTTGGTGAGTTTAATGTACATCCACTTTGATATCTTTTTTTTTTGACCCTTACCTTCTGTTATTGGTTCTAAGGCAGAAGAGCAGCAAGGGTTAGGCAATAGGGATTAAGTGACTTGTCTAAGGTCACAGTTAGGGAGTGTCTGAGGCCAGATTTGAATGCAAGTCCTCGTGATGCCAGGCTTGGCTCTCTATCCACTATGCTACCTAGCTGCTCCCATATTGATATCTTTAATCAGCTCTTTTTCTTATTCCTCAATGGAAATGTGTGTTGTCAACAAACTTAGTTATGGGAATACATCCCATGCTTTGGGGGCTATTTTTCCTCATAGAACTTTAAGCCAGGAACTATATCTGTCCTTTGTTTAAAATCTTTGAAATCCTTTCTTTCCAAAGACAGGGTGAATATCAGTTTAAACCTAACTATCCTTTTATCTATCATAAACCATAAGAGGAAGGGGCTACTTTCTCCCAAGATGTGGAATAAGAGTTCCAATTACCTTTTCCTCTTTTAATGAATAAAATAATCTCTAAGGGAAGTCAAGAATTTATCAGAAATTCTCTTTTGAGCAGAAAAAAACACTCATGTAGATATCTAGGGAAGTACAACCTCTGTCATCCCTCATGCTCTCAATAAGAAAGCTCTTCATTAAGTCCCTAGCACTACCACAATCAAATATAAAATCTGTTGGAATTCATAACCTACCCCAACCTTTACCTTTCTGGTCTTCTTACATCTTACATTCCACCCTTGCTAACACTCTATGATCCAGTGGCACCGGCCTTCTCACTATTCCTTAAACAAGATACTCCATTACCAAACTCTGCATGTTTTCTCCAGCTGTCCCCGTGCATGGAATGCTCTCTACTCATCTCCACTTCCTAGCTTCCTTCAAGACCCAGCTACAATCCCATCTTCTACAGAAGCCTTTCCAGATCCCTCATAATTCTAGTATCTACCCTGATGACTGAGCTCCAATTTATGCTGTCTGTAGCTTGTTTGTACATAATTGTTTGCATGATGTCATCCCCCATTAGACTGTGAATTCCCTGAGGGAAGGGACTGTCTTATGTCTTTCCTTGCCTTCCCAGCACTTAACACAGTGGTAGGTGTTTAATAAATGACTGATCTCATGCTGCCAACTCATCATCTATTTTTCTCCTTTTGGCCAGATGGTCTTTAATGTACTCCCACTGGTCTCCCTTCTTTTGCTCCTAGCCTCGATGTTCTTGAGCTTGGCCCATGGTGACCCACCCCCACCCCAACTTCCACCCCGAGTCTTGGATTTACTCATAGGTAACATCTCTCATATGTATAACAACACAGTAATGATGATGGCTCTTCTAGCAAATCAATTATTTGTTTTTGTTTTTTAAGAATATTCTTCCTGATCCATATCTTAACCAAGAATTCTATCTCATCAAGTTAGTGATACCGATGAGGTGGAATATACTGCTCTGTAGGAAGACTGTTTACTACCCATATTCTGTGCAATTGAATATATTTATCTGATTATTACCATTTTTCTTATTGGATACTATTTTTAATGATATACTGGCCTTCTTTCTTGTTTGCTTTTTCCTGACAGTTTTTCTTCCTTTCTCCCTAATCTGCATTTTAGTGTTTAATTGCTTAACATTTTTTTAGTTATTCAAAATATGTGAGAATAAGGAACATCAAAGTAAATACTGGTCCATCGGTCATCATTAGATATACTTAAATCCTGACCAAGAGCTCATTGACTACCCCAGCACCTTTATGGCCATGTCTAGAATACTATGACCATATCTTTTAAACTACTACTGATAGCTGTATGACTCTGGGTAAGTCACTTAACCCTCACTGCCTAGGCCTTACCATTCTTCTACCTTGGGTCCAATATATAGTACTGATGCTAAGAGAAAAGGTAAGGGTTTAAAATAAGGAGAATATTTAAATACAAATTAAAGAAATGAGTACCTGGGATTTTTTCTTATGTCATCTAATTGGCCAACCACATGAGAAACATTGGTGCGAATCATTTTAAAAGCAATTTCTTCTTCTCCCATGATTTCAAACCTAATTATTACGAAGACATAATGAAAAGGAGAAAAATACTTCAGAGAGACTACAATAAATACAACTACTTAGCCAAAATAATAATTAATAAGCATGTAGTCTTAGAAACAGTTTTTGTTACATAAAATGTTTAGTCGATAAGAGGACGCTTTAAAAAGAATGAAAAATGATTGGCCCCATCATGTTCAACACCGCCATCACACAAATTACATACCTATACTTGTTTTTGTCTTTATATGCTTTATGGATCCTATCAGTTACTGGCTTACAGTTGGTTACTAGACTTTTAGTCACGGGTGGCTGTGAGAAAATATAAGACATATCAGATGTTAGACACACACGCGCATGTGCAAGAGCATACACACAAACAATTGTCACAATTACATTATAAAACCTTCCTCTCTTAGTGGGTGCAATCAATAGAAAGATGATCTTGCTCCAGCAGAACAAACCCTACATTAATTAACTTCTAATCCTTATTTATAAATATAGCTCTAATTATAACCAATTTAAAAAGGCACAATCTTACTGACATATCTAGTGAAAAATCCATTCATATTAATAACTAATAAACCTGCTCCCCATGCACAAGCCAACAGATTTAAAAAATAAATCTTATCATTCAAATTGGAATTATGGTAGAACTTTATTGAAATTTCATCTCTTAAGGATCAGATGACTCAATGTCAATGTCATGCTGGAAATGCTGAAGCCTATGATTGTCCAAGGAAAAGGAGCATAGTATAGTATATAGGTCCTGAATTTAGGTCTTACATTGGGCAAACACTGGCTGTGTGACCCTAGGCAAGTATTGTGACTTGTCAGTGCCATAGGCAAAAAGATGACAAATCACAGAACCAGTGCTGATCTGTATTGTTAAAAGGGATTTCCTTACCAGGAAGTTCCTTATTCCAGGATAATCAGTGTCCATTTCTAAGTGCCTACTATGTGCCAGACACTGTCTGTGTACACAAGGACAACCAATGAAACAACCATCAAGGGGCTTATATTCTTTAAAAAAAATTTTTTTTTATTCTCAACTTGAACAACACAAAGTAGAATTTCCATATACCTAGCAGAACACAAAAAGTATTTTATATGAAAGCATAAATTTCCATTTCATACCACTTGCTTTTAAAAAAAGTATATAACAGGGGCAACTAGGTAGCACAGTAGATAGGGACTCAGGTCTGGAGTTGGGAGGACCTGAGTTCAAATCTGATCCCAGATATCTTAACTCTGTGTCCCTGGGGAAGTCATTTAACCCCAATTGCCTAGCCCAATTGCTCTTCTGCCTTAGAACTGATACCTAGTAATGATTCTAAAACAAAGGGGTAAAAACAAAAACTGATAGACAAAAAGATGGCGTTAAAAAAAGTCTATAATAAATTCCACACATTTTCAAAATTGCTCCACTTGCTTCTTTCTGATCTCTTTTGTGCCTCATAAAAAGTCTTAATGGTCCTCATTTATTGGACATCATTACTGTTATCTCCTCTCTTCCTCATCGGAATCATTTCTCCTTCCTCCCACCCCTTCCTATGAATTAAAGGACTTAAAAGGAGTAATGAAACATGGTTTTAGGACCCAGCCAATAAAGAAACTTATTTTGCTTTACAATACATATTTGGTATTTGATGCAAGTTTCTTTTCCCTTTTTCTCCCCATGATGGTAGGAAAGTTTAAGGAGAAAAAAATCCAAATTTTTAGTAAAAAAATATTTAAATAAAAAATAAGATGAAGAGCAGATGAAATGATGGTTTATTTAGAAGATTGTGGAGTATCAGAAAAGAAATCAAGACAATGAATAGTTTCAAGCAAACAAAAAGAAATTGGCAAAAGTCATGAGCATTTTTATATAACAATAATAAAATGCAGGAAGAAATCAGAAAAAAACCAAAATCTCATTCAAAAAGACTCAGTAACAAAGAAAATATCTGGGTAGTCAATCTACTAAGACAGACTCAAAATAAATCTAAATAAAATTATAAGGCACTGTTTACAGAAATAACAAATAACTGAAAGAACATTCATTTCTCATTTGGTTGGGTTTTGCCAATATTATTAAAATGATGACACCACCTAAAATGATTTCTAAATTTTTAAGTCAATACATATTCACTTACATGCTTAACCACAAAAGAGGTCACATAACTAGACAAAATAATTTAAAATTTTATTTGGGAGACAAAAAGTCTAGTATAGCTAGAAATAATGACCAAAAAAAAAAAAGAAAGAAAAAAGAATTCAAAGCAGAACAATACTTCCAGACCTCAATTTAGAAAGCAGTAATCATTAAGATTCTTTAGTACTTGTTGAAAAAAAGAAAAGGAAATGGATGGAATAGACATTCATCTTTTTAAAAAACCTTTACCTTATATCTTAGCATCAATACTGTATATTGATACCAAGGTAGGTAAGTGGCAACAACTAGGGATAAAGTGACTTGCCCAGAGGTCACATAGTTAAGAAGTATCTAGGGCCAGATTTGAACCCAGGACTCCCCATTTCTAGGCTTGGCTCTCTATCTACTAAGCCATCAAGCTGCCATGGGAGCATTCTTTCTTGGCTTTAAAAAGGGATGCAGGAGATCATAAAACATTAAAACACATGGCTGTGACTACATGAGTTTAAAAATCGTTGACACAAATAAAATCAGTCCAGGTAGGATAAACAAACTGATAAAAGTGACAAATAATGGAAGTCATTATTGACAAAGTTGAGGAAAGACAGACATACTAATGCACTATTGGTTGAATTGTGCCTGTTCCAACCATTCAGGGAATCAATATGGAGTCATGCTAAGAAAGTGACATGCTAAAAAGTTACCCACTAACCCATTGTTGTGCATATGTCCCCAAAAGGCTAATAATAAAAAAGAAAGGCCTGGTCAGTTTTAAAATATGTAGAACAGTCCTTTTGTCATAGCAAAGAATTAGAAACAATGTAGGTGTTCATAGACTAAATAATGACTAAACAATACTATTGTTCATGAACACAATGGAATGTTACTATCCTGTAAAAGAAATGATGATTATGAAGAATTCAGAGAAGCATAAGGAGAGTGATTCATACCGATAAGTGAATTCAGTAAGCAGAACCAGGAAAATAATATATTTTCAATCTAGCAAACACTATATCAATGTAAATAGAACAAATAAGAAAACAAATCTGAATGTTCTTTACTTAAAATAACAGGATTCCAGTCTCAAGAAAAGTAAAGATTTCTCCCTTCTTTGCAGGGCTTAAGACACTACAGGCATGGAATACTACATATACTGCCGGATAATAAATTGTGTTTTTGATTAGTTTTGCTAAATTGTTTTTTTTCTCTTTTTCTTTTTTAATCTTTGTTACAAGAGATGGGGGCTAGGCAGGGAAGGAGAAGGGATCTATTCAGAAATGAATGAAACATAACTTTAAAAAAAAGCATTACTTTCTTTGGTGGACCACACTTAGATGACCTCTAAAACTCCATGATAGAAAAAGAAATAAGAAAATAGATTACTCAAAAGCAAAAAAAGGCACAGTTGATGTTAAGTTGGCCTTGATGACTAGGAGAAAGAGACTAGTTAAAGCCAGAGAATCTAAGGAGGACAGAGCACGTCAGGGCAGGCTCTTGGGAAGTCTACCTGGCCAGGATCCAGGGTCTAGATGACCTGCCAGAAGGGTCTAGATGACCTGCCAGAGACAGATTTGTTTTCTCAGGGAAGTGGAATGAGAGACTCCAACTTGTCCTGGCAGAGAAAAGGTTCTAAGAAGCTGAACTGGTTTAACTCTTACCAAGCGAATAACTTCTACAATATCCCCAACAAGCTATTATGCAAGATTGCTAGGGGGAGGAATCAAATCAGCCCATTACAGAACTGGGGTTCTCGAGTTGATCCCACTAATTCTTTTCATACTCCCTGACCTTTCTCCAGCCTATTCCATTGACTGCTATGAATTCTACATAAAGTGTTTGTGGTCTTTTTGAAAGAAAAAAAGGGACAACTATTGGGAAAGGTTTTCTAGTTACTATAGAAGTCTTAATTGTGGTCAATAAAAAAGACAGAAAAGAATGAAATGCTGACAGCTTTGTTTTCCCCTCTTAGGAGGCAAAGGAGGTTCAGCCTCATTCAATCACATTGATGAATTTAGATTGGGATATGTATGTGTCTTTTGCTTAGGCATCAGTCATTGGCTCTGTACTGTTTATCATTGGTTACTTGGACAAAATCCCTATATAATTTAGAATTGGCAGGGTCAATACATGTGTTCCTTTGCACAATGCTTTCCCATTAACTTAGTTTACTATCCCATTCATGAGGCATTTAGTATTTCCTTTCAAGTCAAGTTTTAGGGGATATCAATATTTATCTCTAACTCAATTCTGATGTAAAGACTAGCAATCCAATGCTTTAAACCAGTTTTGAAAGCCCAAAGCCATGCAGGTCTACTGCTTCTGATCCTGCTACTCATCCTGTGAGAGGGAAGCGATATGGACAAACAAAAGGAGAGGAGAAAGTTAGGAACCATGTTCCATTCCTTGATATCTAAATTCAGCCAAAATTAAATCATACTAAAGATAAAAAATATTTGTCAGGGTTATGACATGAAATTAGATGAACTATTTACAGACAACTTATCTATCACTATGCATATATATGTCTCTCCCTTTGGCATCAGTCATGGGCTCTGTGCTGTTTATCACTGGTTACTTGGACAAAGGAATAAATGGTCGTGTTTGCGCTTGCTTTCTCTCTCTCTCTCTCTCTCTCTCTCTCTCTCTCTCTCTCTCTCATAAACACACGCATATACACACACACGTTTGTGTGCCTGTCCATCCACCGGACAGTACAAAGAGAAAATGACTTCGGCCCTGAATCAAACAGGAAAAGAGTAGACTGAGTAGATTTTCCAAAAGTTTCGAAACTTCTTTTAATAACTTCAAATTTCTTCTAGAAACAAAAGCCCATACTTTTAATGCCAAGATTCTTGATTGAAGAATTAAGAGAGGGTAAAGAGTAAGGGGAACATACAAGGAAAAGTAGAGGTGATATAAAAACAAAAGATACTAATAAAAGGCAATTTTAAAAGAATATCAGAAAAATAGATTCAAGAAGCTAATGCCAAGGTGTGTGGTAGATAAGGATACATCAGGATCTTCCCAAAAAAATTGTTCTCAAGAATATCATCAAAGAAACAAATGAGCAAAACAATGGGCTGGCCATGTGGCAAGGGATCCTACTAGGTAAGGATTCCATTGATAATTTCATGCTATCTGCACAGGCAGTGAAGAAAAAAAAGCCCCCGCAGTGAACTTGCAGGATGATATGGGGGAGTGGTGGAAAGAGAACCACATCTGGAGTCAGTTCTGCTACTTACTTTATGTGTGACCCTGGGCAGGTCAAGTAATTTCTTTGGGTCTCAGTTTTCTCAACTGTAAATTAAAGGAGTGGGACTGAATGATCTCTAAGGTCCCTACCAGCTCTAAGTCTATGATCCTAGGAAACAGACATGAGAAATACAGAATGGGCACGGATGAATTATAATCAGCATTGTAGAGAGAACATTCATACTGAGCATCCAAAAATGGATTCTAGCTCTGTCTTTGTGAAGGAGATGAGAGATGTGGGCTTGATGATATAATAGACAAATTAGACTCAGAACTGGGTGAATTACTGGGCTTCAGAAGCAGTCATTATTAGGCCTCAAGTAGAGTGCTTTCCACAGCTGTCATTGGTTTCATGTTGCCTGACAGTTTTATTAAGAGCTTGGATAAGGGCATAAATGGCATATTTATCATATTGGCAGGTGACAATGCCAGGAGGGATGGCTAACATGCTAGAAGACAGTAAGGGAGCAAAAAAGATCTCAAGAGGCTAGTCTATTGGCTTAAATCTAATGAGGTAAAATTCAATAGAGGTTTATAAACATGCAAAAAATGAATTGTACAAGTACAAAATGAGAAAAGTGATTAATCTGAAAAAGGCCTGGAGATTTTAGTGGGCCAATAGTGTAACAGAGAAGAACAAGAAGCTAGCAGGCTCTTGGGAGAGACAGAGTATTTAGAATCATAAAGGTCACAATCTCCCTACCCTCAGCAGTGTGGTGCTGAGCTCTCAGAACCCCACTGATAAATTGGACAACACTCACAGGATGGGGAAGAACCTGGCCATCAGGCTACATGAAGATCTGAGGAAAAGCTCATGGATATTTCCTCTGGGGAAGGGAAAATGTAAGAAGAGTATACTGTCTTGAAGTGAAAGGATTAGACTTGTTCTGCATGATCCCAAAGGAGAGAAGCAGAAGGGTGGTACGGGTAGTAGTTGCCAAGAGACAGATTTGGGGTTGAAGTAAGGAAAATTTCCTCCTTATGGCAAAAGTTGATCAAAAGTAGAATGGGCTCTCCAGGCAGTGCTACTACACTAGGTGCATAGCTTTGATTTATTTTCTTCTTCATTTTTCTTAGTTGTTCCCATAGCTAAAAACAAAAGAGTGGAATACATGACTTTAATATTCCCTTTCAACACTAAAATTTTCCATAAGATTTTATATTAAGGCAGATATGGCTTAATCAATGTCTACCCTAAGTGCCTAGTATACTACTATGGGATTTGGGTAAGATTCTTTAAAAAAAAATACTTGTTAAAACTTTTGGTCAAGATGGCGGAGTGAATGGGATCAATGCAGCTCAATTAAAATCCATGTTCTCTAGGAAGGCTAAAACAAAAGAGTACCACAAAGAATAATGATTAGGGAATAAAGAAAACTTCTAGTGAATAGCTTCATCAAGCCTAAATCAGTAAAAGAGAGCACCCAGAAGGTTGCAGGCCAAAAAACCAGAGAACACTGGCCAAGAAGCCTGGCAAGATCCAGAAAAATCAGCCATCAGTTTGTAGGCCTGAGGTACTTTAAGAATTTGCAGCTCCTGACCTGAACTGTCCCTGACAACTTGGATAGCTCATTCCTCTACACCCAGAGGATAAAGGGGAACCTGGGAGCTGCTAGCACAATGCACATAACAGAAAATGGCAGAGGGGAGGGCCAGTAACAGAACCCTAGACTCCATAAATGGAGATCAAACAGGGCCCACCATCCCACCTAAGAAGGTGGGAGCATATAGAACCTGACCTCAGGAAAAAAGGCTTGAAATATGAATGACTGAAATATGAAGGCACCAATGATAAAGAAATTGTGTGCATCCAGTTATCTGCAGGGCATAAGCTTAGAAAAAGATAATTAACTCCATAGTGAATATAGGCAGAGTCTCAGATAAAGATATGGTCTATCCACAAGGTCTATCAGCATTCCTAGAAGAAATGAAAACAGTCAAGAAATTATAAAGTAAAATGAGAGCCCGAGATCAAAGAACCAAAAGGAAAATAAACAGTTTAGTAAAGAATGTGCAAAAACTGAGTCAAGTAATTGACTCTGAAAATTAGGTCAGACTAAGCAGAAATCAGTGATATGGAAACTACAGAAAACCAAGACCACGCTCTATTCTGTCCATACACACCCCCCATGGTCCCATATACCACATTCTAAGAAATCATAAGTAAAAACTGCCTATACCTATTATAACTACAGGACAAAGTGAAAATGGAAAGAATACACAAGTCACTTACTACAAGAAATCTTAAAATGAAAATTTTCAAGAATGGCATAGCCAAAATCTAAAGCTTCTGAATAAAAGAAAACAATTCTGTGAATAGCCAAAAAGAGTTTGCATACCAAGGGATTACAGCCAGGATTAAATAAGACTTGATAGCTACCATTTTAAAGGACAAGAAAGATTGAAACATGACATGACAAAAGATAAAAAACTTTTAACCAATAATAATGTACTCAGTAAAACTGAGTATAAACCCAAAGGAGGGAAAAAAACAGGCTATTAATGAAAGAAGAAACCCAAGCATTCCTGATGAAAAGACCAGGGCTAAAGACAAACACAAAAATCAAGAGAACCCAAAAAAGGTAAACTGAGCAATTGAAAGGTCTGATAAAATGAGTTTTTATTATGGGATATGAGATAAATTTACCTATAAAATGGAAAAAAGTAGAATAGGTCCAGAATGCAGAATCCAATATGTTATTAACAGGAAACACTTTGTATTAGAGGTTAGAATAGAATTTATTATGCCTCAAGTCAACTCAAAAAAGTAGGAATGGCAACCATGATCTCAGACAGGGCAGGAGTAAAAAGAGACATGATTAAAAGAGATAAACAGAGAAATTATACTATGCATAAAAGGTACCAATGACAACAAATTAGTAACAACTAGTGATTACTAAATGTGAAGAAAGGGGAATATATATATTTCACAACTGAAAGATAGAAAGATAATACATCCTTTATCAACCACACAACATAATAAAATTACATTAAATAAAGGATCTTTCAAGAAAGCATAAAAAACTAGAAATATCAACTTTGATTATAATTCAGTGATCTTATAATTATATCAATAAATGTAGAACAAGTTTTTGACAAAATACTAAACTCATTTCTGCTAAAAAGCAATGGGTCCTTTCCTTAATATAGTCAATATCACACACACACACACACACACACACACACACACACACACACACACACACATACATGCATGAAAATTTCATTAAAAATGACAAAGAGATAAACATACCAAAACTTTAAAAATGCAGCCAAAGAAGTCCTAAGGGAGAAAATTTATATCTCTAAACATTTTTATCAACAAAAGAGAAAGAATAGATCAAAGAATTCAGCATGCAACTAAAAAATTTAACCCAATTAAGATACCAAACAAATTCTGAAAATCAAAGAAGAAATCAAAATTAAAAGAAAACAAAACCAATAAAATTGATAAAACATTAGCTAGTCTTATTAAAAAAGGAGAACCATATAACCAATGTTAAAAATTAAAAAGGAGAAACTATAATTAATGAAGAAATGGAAAATTTCAGAAATTATTTTGACTCAAATATACCTGCAATTCTGACTATTTAAATGAAATGGATTAATGCCTACAAAAGCATTAAATATTAATTTTAAAATATTAAATGTTCAGATTAACAGAAGGAAAAATAGAGAATTTAAATGACACATCTCAGAAAAACAAACTGAATAAGCCATTAATTAGCTTCCAAAGGAGAAAAAAAAACCCAACCCAGGACCTGAAGGATTTAAAACTGAATTTGATCAAATGTTCAAAGAAATATGAATTCCAATATTATAGCAACTGTATGCAAAAATAGGAAAAGAAGCGATCCTACCAAATTCCTTCTATGATACAAATATGTTCTTGATACCTAAACCAGAGAGAGAAAAATCAGAGAAAGAAAACTAAAGACCAATGGCTAATGAATATTAGCACAAATATTTTAAAAGCAACTACGTCAACAAATCAAAAAGATTATACATTATGACCATGTAAAATTTATACCAGGAATGCAAAGTTGGTTCAATATTAAGAAAATCATGAACTTAATAGATCATATCAAATAACAAAAATCACATATGAATGGATGCAGAAAAGCTCAACAAAATACATCATCTCTTTCGGTTTAAAAACAAAACAAAACAAAACAAAACGGGGGCAGCTGGGTAGCTCAGTGGATTGAGAGTCAGTCCTAGAGACGGGAAGTCCTGGGTTCAAATCTGGCCTCAGACACTTCCCAGCTGTGTGACCCTGGGCAAGTCACTTGACTCCCCCCCCATTGCCTAGCCTTTACCACTCTTCTGCCTTGCAACCAATATTGATTCCAAGATGGAAGGTAAGGGTTTAAAAAATAATAATAAAAACATTAAATAGCACAGGAATAGACAGGACTTTACATATTATGATAAATAGTACCTATCTAAAATCAAGACCACACTAGCTTTATATACAATGAAAATTAACTAAAGGCCTTCCCAGTAAGATCAGAGGTAGAGCAAGGATTCCTTTTACTACCTTATTCTTTAAATATTATTACTAGAGATCCTGGTTATGGCAATAAAACAAGAAAAAGGAATTGATGGTAAAAAGGTAGGCAAAAAAGTAAAAAAAAAAAAAATTAGCATTTTTTGCAAATGAAAAGAAGCCCTACATAAAGAATTATACAGTCAACTAAAAGATTAATTGAAACAATTGGTAACTTCAGCAAAGTAGTAGGATAATACAAAATAAACTTCCACCAAGTCCATTAACCTTTATAGACTACTAACAAAACCAAGCAGGAATAGATTTTTTTTAATTCCATTTAAAAAATTCCATACAACTAAAATATGTATAAAATAAATTTATGCATATACCTGCCAAATCACACATAGAAACTACATGAATAAAACTGTAAAATATTCTTTACAGAAACTAAGACATATAGCATCATCCTATGATAATACTACCTACATTAATTTACTTATTTAGTGCTATAGCAATCAAAATTTATAAAGTACTTTGAAAGGTACAAAAAGAAAAAAACCCCTCAAAAAATAAGGTTAAGATTCTCAAGAGAAATAATGGAGGGGAAAGTCAGGAAAAATGTCTTTTAAATATCAGATTTCAAACTATACCACAAAGCAATAATGATCAAAACTATTTAGTATTGGTCAAAAAATAGAAAAGTCAATAAGTGCAACAGATTAGTTATAGAATAAAGAACCAAATAAATATAGTAACAATGCTTAATAAAACCAGAAACTAACTACTGGGTAAGGATTATATTCAACAAAAAATGCTGGGAAAACTACACAGTAATCTGGGAGAAAATTAGGTTTGCAATAGCATCTCACATTTTATACCAGGAGCTCCAAAAGAACACATGGTCAGTACATGAAAGGCCACATTACAAACACATTACAAATAAATTAGAGATTTGAGGAAGAAAATGCCTTTGTGCCAACTTTGAAAAGAAGTAAAGTTTGTGACCAAACAATGGATTATTCTGATTACATAAAAGTGAAAACAACAAAAGCAATGCAGTTAAAATTAAAAGGCTAACAGTAAAGTGCTTAGCACATCATTTATTTCAGCAAACAATTTTATTAAGTATCTACTAAGTTCCAGAAACTGTGCTAAGTGCTTTACAAATATATCATCTCATCTGATGCTCACAACAACTCTTACTGAGATAGGAGTTATTATCCTCATTTTACAGTTGAGAAAACTGTGGCAAGCAGAGGATAAATGATTTGCCCAGGGTCACTAGTTAATTTCTGATGCTAAAAATTGAACTCAGGTCTTCCTGACTTCAGATCCATTGTCCTAGGCATGACAATGGATATTAATATACAAAATAAATGAGGCACTGATTCAAATATATAAGATTGACAGCCATTCTCCCAAGATGAAAAAAAGGAACTGATCAGGGAGTTTTCAAATGAAGAAATCTGAGCAATCAACAGACATAAAAAAAAAAAAAAAGGCTTCAAATCACTAGATAATTATATATGTAAATCAAAATTCCAAGGTTCTACTTCAACACTTATCAGCTATGGGAAAGGCAGAGTCCTTCATATCAATAAATTATAAAAAGGTAAAACTACTAGGCCTATACCTCTAAAGACATTTTTTAAAAGATAGAGAAAAGAACTTCAAGCATAAAAATTCTTATAGCACCTTTTTTTTTGGTTGCAGCAAAGAATTAGGTGCCTATTGACTAAGGAATAGCTGAACAAAGTATGGTCTAGTAAAGGAATGGAACATGACTGATGAAATGACAAAAGGGAATCCTGGGAACACCAACATGAAGGGTAAAGAGTGAAGGGAACTGAGCCAGAAGAGTAATTTAAATAATAACACCATTATTGTAAAGAAAAAAACAACTTTGAAAGACTTTGGACCCTGATCAATACATAGGTCATTTAGGATTCTAGAGGCCAGATGACAAAGCCAACACCCCATCTCTTAACAGAGCCATTGTGGTGAATGTTAGGCATACATTTGGGGGCATGGTAAGTATGTGGATTTCTTTTGCTTGACACTGCTTATTTGATAAAAGGATTGTGTATTTATTTAAGGATATAGGAAGGCATGGAGTTAAAAAAAATACTTATTCATAACAACTATGGATTTTGTGATATGGTGCCAAAGAGCACTGAATAACCATAGATTCTAAGATTAGAACATAGACTGAAAAAGGAATATGCTCCTGCTTCATTTATACCAATGAGGAACTAAAACCTCAGCATTACTGTCCTTTCTAACAAACATATGGTTATGTTAAGCAAATACAGTAAAAATATCAGTTATTTCCCAAATTAATGGGTAGACTTGTGACACTCAAGTACTACCATTTCCAGAAATCAGATAAAATCTTAACAAAATTCACAGGGAAGAACAAGAAAACATGTTAAAAAGGAGGAGCACTGGGAAAAAGAATTGATGGCAGATATAAAGGAATGTGTATGATACAACAGATGGAATCAACTAAGGGTAAAAAAATCTAAACTTAACAGAGCTATGATTATTGAAACTGTCTGATAGTAGACTTAAAAAACACATAAAAGTAAATTAATGAAATTGAACAAAGAATCCAAAAATAGAATAAAATGTATGTAAAATTAATGTTGGATTGTGTCAAAAACTTAAATAAGCAAAAAGAACCTAGGGGAAAAAATCAAATTCTTCTATGTATTTGAACTATTTGAGGGAAAACGGGTACAGATTTACAGCTCCTATCATATGCTAGTGAGTACAGCATCAGGTCTGGAGTCAGATAAACTCAAACTTCCTGAGGTCAAATACAGCTTCAGACACTTACTAGATAACTCTGGGCAAGTCACTTAACCCTGCTTGCCTCGGTTTCCTTATCTGTAAAATGAGTTGGAGAGGGAAACGGCAAATCATTCTAGTATCTTTGCCAAAAAGAAAACCCAAATGGGTTAACTCATGAAGAGTTAGACAAAACTGCAGCAACTGAATAACAACAGCATATACTACTCTGAACTCTACATGGATCAATGATCTAAGTGATTTAAAAATTATTTCTAAAATAATTTAAATTTAAAAGTGATTTTTAAACATTTCTAAAATGGAAGTATATTCATCATATATTTATGTTTATCATACAAATGGAATTGACTAGTGATGACAGAATAAATAGGTTGGATTTCTATCAAGATAAAAGGAATGTTAATGACAAAAAATTCTACCTTCCAAAAAAAAAAAAAATAAGGGAAAATATTTGTGGTAAATACATCTCATCAAAATCTAACATTCAGAATGAGGTACATATTTCTGAGAGTCACAATCATTACCCAATAATAAGGTAGTTAAGGGTTGTAATCAACAACCTTTGAAGGAGGAAATATAGATTTTTAAGGACCATCTGAAACATTGATTGCAATCTCAAATTAAGAAAAATATAATCTGAAATGACTGTTCCCAAAATGGCAAAACTAACTAATGATAATGTGGCTGGATGGAAATAGACACTCAATAACACTATACTACTGGTGTGACTATAGCAAATTAGAAAGAAATCTGGCAAAATAGTCATTAAGACACAAGGTGTAGCATGAAAGAGTGTACTTAGGACTGGATTTGGAGGAAGGTAGACTAGAGTTCAAGTCTGGCCTCTTAAGAAAAACCACTTATGTGACTCTGGTCAAATCCCTTATTCTCTTGGTGTATCAGGCAGTTCTTTAAAGCTCCAAGTTATAGGTAGGCTGCTGATTTGTAATGTTTTCTGTAATCTGTAACATAATAAAGGGAGTTTCCAAAATCAGAAAGCCCTACATGGTTGAAATCCCAGTGTAGAAACTACAACTTCCCAACAACTCGTACTTTTGAAGTTTGTTTAGTTTAGAAAGTGTTGTCCTCATACCCAGCTATGCTGTGTAATTCACTTTTATAAGCATGCATGCTTTCATTCATTCTCAATTTTCAGATGGAGTCATGAGATACAGTAAACAAAGCAATGTGTTCTGGGTCACACAGTGAGCTGGGGGTTGAGGAAGCTATAACATAAATTACAAACATGATCCCAACTTGTGCTGTAGTAATGCTGGAACTATATTCTAGAGATACTAATAAAATAAAAAGTCCTACTGGTCTATAAATAGCCAAATGTTGGATTATAATAGAAAAACCCAGAAATACTCAATTACTAAATACACTAAGATGTATTAACGTTAACTATGCTATAAAACTACTACTAGATGCACTAGAGTCATTTCATTATTTAGAGAAATTCAGCTGTGAATCTGTCTCTAACACAAATAACTGCCTTCTCTTCCAGTTCCCCTCCCCCCCAGTCAAATAATCTATTTTGACACTTAAAATATTTGGATATGGCTTGGAAAGCAAGGCACAAACTTGGATAGTCTATCCATGTGGAAATCCTTTTTTACCTATAATAAATCACTTACACACTTATGCAAGTAGTATTGGTTTTATTTCACTTCTCTAAGATGTTCTTATCCATAGTGAACTCTCATCTCTCCAAGTGTTTATCTTATCCTGGTGGATTTCCCATGATACATTTTAAATTCTGGCCACGTTTTCTCATTCCTTTTGGATACTTTTTGACCAACTCCCCCCACCCCCCAATTATTTGTGTGAAATAAAAAGATAAGCAAAGCAATTGAAATATAAATCTATATAAAGGCTGAGAGGTGATATAGTCTCTTGGAAAAAAAAGAAACACAAGACGCCAGTCAGACAGAATTGGTTTTGGATTATCTACCATGGCAAGGCATGACATTCTGCCTTGGATTGTCAGGGCAGTATACTATGGAAATGGCACAGAAACACTTGCCAGAGAAACCACTATTTGCTGGGCTTAAATTATAGTTCTGAGAAGTGTTGTCTTAGGAAACTTTCTTACCAGGTTGGGGTCGTAGTAGGCTTCCTGGGTTGGAGGGATGTTGTTTATCTGAGTGACGTTAGTAGGGAGCATTTTAGAACAATTTATCAACATGTGCTCAAGACCTGTCAAATCCTAATGTGAGAAAACAAGAGAGACAAACAAGTTATACGCATTTCAGGGATTAGTGGCATTTTTAAAATAATGCTATTTAATAGTATAGTAAAGCATCCAAAAATAGCTAAGATAATATCTTAAAAGTTGAACTTGTCACAAAGGTAAACACCAAGAAACCTGTTAAAAATAGAAAAAGGCAAAATAAAAACTAAAAAGTAAAAAAAATTTAAATAGGAAAAGGTACATAGAGTTGGCCTCTGACAAGGCAGATTTCTAAAATTATGAATTGCAAAGCAGTAGCTGATCTGCACTGGTTAAAAGCATCTACCCTGGAAGAAGTTTCTTATCCCTGGGAAATCAAAGATCTGATCTCTCCCTCGCCCCTTCCTCCCAAGCCAGGAGCAGAGGAAGCCAAAGCAAATATTTCATAGCGGCCTCCAAATGGATGAAATCTTGAACATGGTTGTAAAGGAGAAAGAGGAAGCATATATTTCATAACTTTGGAGGCTAGGGCCCTTCTCTTTCAGATTTTAGGCCTAGATGCCATAGCTCTTCAGCTCAATTCACCTCCAAACTCTCTCCATTTCTAGGCATGAACACTAGCTCTGCAGAGGACCTGGGCTCAAATCTGGCACTGTGTGACTTTGGACAAGTCCTTCAATCTTTCAGAATCTCAATTTACTCATCTATAAAATGGGGTTAGACCAGATAGCTCTTCATGTTGCATCCCAACTTAAGTCTATGGATCTATCCCTGTCTGGAACAACCAAAAGCTTGAATAAGGCAAGCCACAGAGTCCCCAGGTCTTCTACCCCATAAAGAGGTCAGGAACACCATTTTAAAGGCATTTTTAGCACAGTCAACTGCCAAGTTTTTTCCAGGAGATATCAGTCAAAAATCTGCCCTGCTAAAGAACCAAACAGAAAGACATGAAATTTAAAAGTATAGACAGTCTTTAACTTGGATTATAATCTAATTTGGATTTAATTTTTTTTAAAAAGGATAGTGCAAGGTACTTTCCCCAACAAATACTCATTACTTTTTTTTTTTTTTTTTTTTTAATTTTTTAAACCCTTAACTTCTGTGTATTGACTTATAGGTGGAAGATTGGCAAGGGTAGGCAATGGGGGTCAAGTGACTTGCCCAGGGTCACACAGCTGGGAAGTGTCTGAGGCCAGATTTGAACCTAGGACCTCCTGTCTCTAGGCCTGGCTCTCAATCCACTGAGCTACCCAGCTGCCCCCACAAATACTCATTACTTTTTGCTTGAGTCATCATGAAAGTTTTATCTAGTGGGGGAAAAAAGCAAAATCTTAAAATCTAAATTGTCATTTTTCAGATATGACCACTGTAGTCCCTCCTAGCTCTTAATCTATAATTTCATAGTATAAAATGTTAAATGTATTCTTTTAACATTGCCGATATTTTTCAAGTAAGACAAAAACATCCAAGTTCTTTCCTTCCCAGTACCCTTTTCCAAAATACAGCTGCTGCCCCCAGAAGAGTCATCTTGACCTCATACCTGTAAGCTTAAAGGCAGGTCATGAATCCTTGTGGCTAATGTCCGAATCTCCCTGTCCGACAAGATGCCAGAATGGTCGGTATCGACTTCATCAAAAACCTGAGCGATGTTCAGTGGCTGCAGTGCACTCATGAGATAGTAGAAATAAGAGAAGGCAAACTGCATGTCTTCAGAGTGGCGCACTTTGTGAACAGAAGTCTTGTCAAATTCTTCAGGAAACCTAGTTCAATATAATACAGGAAGTGAGAGCTGGCTACACGCAGAATATCAGCATACCATAAAATGTAGAGAGGACCCAGCCAAGAAAGTGTATGCAACAGTTTCAATAACATTAATGATCAGGCAATTATATCCTATATGATTCTGAAGAGCAAACTTTGCTTCCAGAACAGCGGAGAGAGGCAACTTACTCCTTTCATTGCAGAGGTGGGGATAGTTGTGGGATAATGATACAGCCAGACACAGTTGATATGTCTGTTTTGTTTGACTGCTTTTCCTCCATCTCTTTCTTTTATGTTATTATAATATTTAATATGTTTGTTTACACTTATAATTAATATTTATCATAAGAGATGACTTACTAGGTAGATGTGGGGAGGTGGCTGGAAGAGAAGGGTATATTTGGAATTGATGGTTAGCAATCAAGGCAGTCCATTTTTTAAAAGTGAAAAATAAAATCTATGTTGAGTTAACATTTGCCTTAGTTTAAATGACATGTTCAATATGCCACCAACTGCTCCTGCTACCAATCCAACCTAGTAAATGTTTAAGTCTAGAAACAGGAGCTTTTACTCACATATCCTGTAGTTCTTGCATAACAATGCGATCAATCATATGAGGCATGTGGGCAGGGACCTTCCGAGAAGTGAATCCAAATTTGCTATTCAGGATTTTATTGACATATCGGAGAGAATCAGCAAATGTATCTTTTAGTTGTCTTCCAACAGATTTGCTCTCTGTGAAGTATAACAACTGTTTCTTTAATGATTCTTCTTCCTGAGAAAGCCATAAAAATATAAAAGAATGTAAAATGAAAATGACTGAATAGGAGAAAACTAGGTAATATTTTTGTAAAAAGGAGTGGTAAGATTTAGTTGCAAAATAAATGAGATAGGAAGATGATCACTGAAAGAAACACCTAACATTCTAAGTTGGGGATCAAATGACCTTGAGTGATACCCTAAAGCTGCCAGGGCAGCAGAATGTACAGAGTAGTTTTACCAAGTGCCTTGAAGGGGATGTTCCTAGATTAATCATATTTGCCAATGTTATTAAGGACTATTCTTGCTTTTCTGTTGATACTGAAACCTGTATCTGTTCATGCTCTGAACAGTTTCAGAAGTCAATATGGACAAGTGAAGAACTGATAGCTGTTAAAGATAAAAAAAAAAGAAAAGAAAGATCCTAGTAGCATAAAGGCAGAGAAAGAAGACTTTGACAGTACACTGGGAGCTACTATCCACAAATACAGTGGGGATCATACATAATCCCCCTTCATTTTAATAAGTGAGCAATATAAAACAACTTAAAGAGCATAAACCTGAGATGTATGACAAGGTGTGCTATAAGAAGCTTGGGCCTCTTGTCACAGGCTGCCCAACTGAGAAGACTCCTAACCCAACAGACTCCTAACATGTTAAGTGTCAGAAAGATCCTCATAAATCATTTAGTTCACAACTCTAATTAGGCAGACGCAGAAACTAGGCCTAGAAAGACTTGCTTAGGTTTGCAGATCAGGCCCAGCACTAGAATTCAGATCTTCTGATCCTCTGTCAAGTGATCTACTCTGCCCCAGAGTGCCTGCCTCTCATTTTATGGCTAGAGAAAACAATTAGCCCAATCCCCCTTTCCTCTGACAGTGCTATGACCTTCTTAAATCTTCATGAGAAGGAGGCAGGCGAGCAGTGGGGAGCAATGATAAAGAAGTAGCTTTGTAGTTAAGGTGAGCTGGACTCACATCCTGCCACTAATGCATTATGGGCCTAACGAGCCAGTCACAGATGTCTGCTGGTAGATTTTTCCTCCCTAAGAGTTGCCTACAATGAAATTCTAAGTTCCCAAAAAGGAAAATGATCTGGCTGAATCTAATCATTGATAGTCTTCATTCTCTCTCCTACTGTCTCTCTTAATCTCCATCTTCTGCATTAAGCCTGATCTGATCCCCTCAAGATTTAGTGCCCCATAATAAATGTCCCTAGGTAGTATATGTAAGATGATCTTTTATCCTATGTTGAATGTGACTTACCTCGAGAAGATCTTGGAAATACTTCCTTTTTTCCCAAGGCAAGAACCCTGGATAGCTCCCAGCATATTGTTGAAGTTTTCTTCCAGGCCCTACTCCACCATTGCCCAGATCATCATCGGCAGTTTGCCCTTCGTTCAGCCCTTGTCCTCTGTTCTCCTGTGCATTCCCTTTTGACTCCTTTTCCTGAGCCATTCGGTCTTCTGGTGGAATAATGGTTATTCCTCTAAAGCCAACATTGTCTCCAACTTTCTGAGTTGTAGAAACAAATGTAGCTTTTGTCCAATCTCGAGGTAACATATGCTCCTGATATTTGCTGCCCACCTCAAATGACCTGCCAGCCCCATGGACATATGTGGATTCTGAAGGAGAAGCCATTCTCTTTGGGCCATCAGCATTTTCTAAATTTTCTTTGGAGAGGTCAGTGTGATACTCTCTTTTCACTGGGTCTTGTAGACTGCCATCTTTTTCTCTTTTTATAATTTGGTTAGGTTTTATTTCAATGATTTGTGAATCTTTCAGAAATGGTCTCAGCAAAGCAGACTTGGACAGATTATATCCTTTCAGAGTGATGTCCCCACTCTCTAACTTTAAATCTAGGGTCTTCAGACTCAGTTGGACTTCGTTTGAAAGTTCTGAGATATTTACAAGGGGTATTTTTATAGTTTCCTGAAATCCGTCTGCATGTTTCTTGTACTTTGGGAAGCGTTTTTCTTCTGGAATATCTTCAAATAGGATTTCAGCCTCTGGCAGAGCTGTGGTGGGGCTAGCCAGACTTGTGTGAGGATTCTGCGTAGTGATATTGGGCTTCGGCTCCTCCCTAGTATCCACTTCTACTGTGATCTGCATTTTAAACTCTTTGTTGTCTTTGTTTTGAAATGTGAGGTTGAAATGTATAATGGTGGCATTCATTCCACTGTGCAGGATGAGGTGGATTGTCTTCCACTTGTTGGCAACTGAGGCATGGCGGATGATTGGATTGTCACTGTAGGCGCCCTCAATTCCTCTTTTGGCTATCTCAGCAAAACTGAAATAGGGGAGGCATTCTCCCTTGGGGATAATGTAGTGAGTCTGGTTAGGGATGAGAGTCACCTTGTATAATTCACCAAAATGATCTAGAAAAAATATCATAACACTTGAATGTTTTGCACTGGTAGAGGGACTTTCAGACCTTTTCAGTTCCCTGTACCAATGAAATCACAGAAAATAAGGATCTTTTTCTTCCTTTCTCTTTACTTCTCATTGTGATCCCATAGGCAAGCTTAAAACTTTGGCCCATGTGCATATAGGTTCAAAGAATGACTCTGCCATTTCCACCAGTGCCCCTAACAACCATTCCTTTGTGTCTCATCTCCTAAGATTCTCATCTTCATCCACCTCCAACTGGAAGTGATTCCTGTCAAAGAATTCCTTCACCTTTCTTTGTATTGGCCCCCTCAGATACACTCAGCACAGTCTAATTTGCCACACTTATTCATATATGATATATTTGCCATGAAAGTGCAAGCTCCTTGAGGCAGGCAAAGGCACTCAGTATAGTGCCTTGAACATAGCAGGTGCTTAAGAAACAACTAGCATTACATAGAAGCCAGGAAGATAAGACACTACTATGCCAGGATATTCCAAGATCATTTTCAGTTTTCTGCACATTTCTAACATAATACATTCAAGTAAAATTATGGGACTATCAATGTGATCCCATCCTGAAATTTTTTACCACTATTGTTTCTTAGTGTTTCTTAGTTTGTTTGTTTCTCTCTCTCTCTCTCTCTCTCTTTCTCTCTCTCTCTCTCTCTCTTTCTCTCTCTCTCCCCGTCCCTCCCTTCCTCCCTTCCTATCTATCTATCTATCTATCTATCTATCTATCTATCTATCTATCTATCTATCTATCTATCTATCTATCTATCTTTCCACCCACATCCCCTCAAATATTTTCAAAAGCTGTGGTAGACTACCTGTCTAAAGTAATTAAAAACAAGTTTTACTTGCTTAGTTTCTACATTATTCTAAAGGAACTGTGCTCTCTTCTCGGTTCCAACTCAGAGATGTATGTTGGAGGCAAAATGAAATTTTACAGAGAAAGAATCCTTTACAAAAAGCACTTGACACTTTTTAAAACAACATATTTAAACCTTCTCTCAACACTACGTACCTTGCCCACAGTCACCAGCATCAAACCCACAAGACAGCACATTGCATGCCTGATCACAGAACTTATCAGCAAGCCAAGAATTGGCACATCCCTGGTTACAGTAAGAGATACCGCTTATTCCACCACCAAAGTGCCAGGGCTGTCCAACCACCCCCACACCATGGCCACCTCCTCCACCAGCATATCGACTGTTGCCATTGTTACCTGAAAGAGAAAAGGCTGATTGTCACTATGCTCTTTTGAAAATGTAATGAACTTATTTCTGTTCTGGGAACTTGACTACCTCTCTGTTCCTCATATGTGAGGACTCATTTCCCATCTCCATGTCTTTGCACTTGATAGCTTTCATGTCTAGAAGGTACTCCCTTCCCTGCTTACCTCTACTTAACAGCATTCCTCTTTTCCTTCAAGATATAATTTATGTACCACCTTCTGTGAAGTCTTTCCTGATTTGCTTCAACTGCTAGAGCCCACCCTTCCCAATTACCCCCTATTTATCCTTTTTAAATTTATTCTGTGTATGGGTATGGGATTTGGGATTTTGGCTTTTAAAAGATGACTTTATTACAAAAAATGAATAATATGGAAATAGGTATTAAATGATAATACGTGTATAACTCAGTGGAATTGCTAGTCGGCTCTGCGAGGGGAAAAAGGGAGGGAAAGAACATGAATCATGTAACCATGGGAAAATACTTTAAAATAAATAAACCATTTTGAAATAAATGCATTTATTTTGAATGGACTTATTATCTACACTTATCTGTCTCAAAAGAACAAAAGGCCCTTGGTGAGTAGTTCATTCTTTGACCTTGTGTCCCCAGGTCTTACCCTGCAAAATGCCTATAGTATATTAGCTGATGACAGGAATACAATATAGCAGAAAGAACCTTAGGTTCTAGTCCTACTTCAGGTGCTTACAAGGTGTGTGACTACAGCAAGTTTCTTCATCTCTTGAGTCTCAGTTAATTCATCTATAAAGTGGACAGAATGTAACTCCTTCATAACTCTCTTATGTCACCAGGTTGTTGTGAGGAATGTGCTTTGTTGTGACTGTTCTGTCTTGGAGAGATACTGGAGAGATGTGCCATTTCCTTCTCTAGCTCATTTTACAGATGAGGAAACTAAGGCAAACAGGCTTAAGTGACTTGTCCAGAATCACACAGCTAATACATGCCTGAGGCTAGATTTGAACTCGGATCTTCTTGATTCCAGACTATCTAGCTATGATTTGTAGAGCTTAAAGCCATTGCACAATCTTTAAAAATCAATTGCAGCAATCCCTGCTCAGTATTGGAGACATTCCAGATTTACTAACTTATTAAATAAACATAAAGGTTTCTCAGATTCCAAGCTAATATGAGGAAAATCCCTTCTGAATAAAAGATGAGACTAAAGGCTGGAATATTTTGAATAGGCTCTACAAGCTATAATGTTATTTGTTTTATAATTGTAAATAAGAAATTGATGATGAATACCAACTAATTGTTTTTAAACCCATTCTTACCAATGCAATCTCCTCCATCCCAATCACATGCTGAATTATTACAAGCCTTATCACAGTAGCCATCTTTAATCCAGGAGCCAGGGCAGCCCTCAGCACAGTTGGGAACCGGCCAGGTCAAGTAAACCTAAGTGAAAATAAGAAATGTCTTTAACTTCTAATACCTTTATCAACAGGTCAAGACTCCTAAAAACTACTTATTGAACACACCTGCTGCCCTCTTTTCTTCCTTCCTTCCTTCCTTTCTATACCCCACACTTTCTCTCTCTCTCTCTCTCTCTCTCTCTCTCTCTCTCTCTC